>NC_053411.1:19397000-19607000 GCF_016859285.1 Xiphias gladius
AGGCTACACAAACAGGGACAAGGTTTAACCTGCAGCCGTTTCTGACGGCTTGAGTAATGCTTCATTGCTACGGAAGAATTCAATTCCTGACAAGTGAAAATGAGTCAAAAGCGTCTCCTGACGTGTGCAGAAACAAACTGAGTCGTCTATCAAACTGTCACCCAACGTCAAGATAAGGAGCCCAAACACAAAATGCTAACAGCCAAAGAAAATCAGTCTGACCTTAAGGAGCCTGACAGCAGAGGGTGTATGAGTGTTTCACTGATAAAGAGGAGAACACGAGATTTAGCTGAACCTGAAAACACACCTGGACAAGCTGCACTAATGCGGTGTTTCATGTTTCACGTCCAGGAGAAAAGGCTTCAGGGAGGAGGACTCTGTTCTCTTGGGCCTAACGGTGTCGTGGGAAAATTTTCCCAACAAAAACAGCCTGATACAAAACTTTTCTTATCTTCAGAAAGTCTTTATTCAAAAGCAGCTGTAGGAAAAGTGTGTGTGGACAGGGGTTCGTCTTATATTCTGGCCAATACGCTGACAGCTGTATCAACAAGATGACTGCACTAAAAAGAAGTCTGATAGGTCAGATTCAGACACAAACTGTCCAATCAGCTCTGAGTTTAAACAAACACGGACGGATGTTGTTGGTGCAGAACGTACAGCTGAGTTTTAATAAGATATAAAAAAGTTTCAGTGTTTCCCTCAACACGTCAGGGCCTCAGGTGAAGGGTCAGTTCACCTAAATCACAAACAGTCTTATCCAGCGGTTTCTGTGCAGTCAGATACTGTAGTTCCAGTTTTATTTGTCCATTTAGTAACATCGAGTAGAAAACTTGTCTGTCAGAAACAGAGTGCGTGTCGTTTTTAAGGGGACAATTTTCTCTGTATGAAATCTGTTTGTAGCAGATTCGAGGGGAAAATAACAAGAAACAAACAAGACAGGAACAAAACCAGAAAGAAAAGGAATGAAAGAATGAGAAGTTGCCAAATGATCAGGTTTATTAAAGGGCAGGTCGCAGCCTGAGACCACACACACACACACACACACACACACACACACACTATAAACAGTGTATCTTGTGATAAGAGTGCATGACGAGTACAGGGGAATTACCATGACAACACTGGTGGGATGTTTATACAAGACACTTGCCCTGAGTGTGTGTGTGTGTGTGTGTGTGTGTGTGTGTGTGTGTGTGTGTGTGTGTGTGCGTGTGTGTGTGTGTGTGTGTGTGTGTGCTGTCTATATGCATATAAACCACACGCACACACTGGGATTTAATTGGCTCAGGCTGTGATGTTGATTAGAAATGTGTGCGTGTGTGTTTATATATAAACTCTGCATTTGTGGTCGAGTCTCATTCGCTCTCACTCTCTCTCTCTCCTGACGGAGCTCATGCTCTGTACCTGCTAATGTGTCCACGCCCCAAACACGTCAACACCCGTGGGATGGATGGTCGTGAAAGTCCTTACAGACGTTCTCGTTCCCCTCAGGATGAACTGAAATCACGCTGATGATCTTTGACCTCTCCTCTAGCGCCACCATCAGGTCAACGGTTTCATTTGTCCAGTTCTTTACCACCGTTTACTGATCTAAACCAGAAGGTTTTTGTTGCCTAAATCTAATCACTGGCAGCAGTCAGGATGTCAGAGTCTTAAACTTTGTCTGCCCACCACCCCCCAAAGCTGTGACGCTGAACATGATGCAGGCCAACATTCTTTCTGAAGCGATCAGTCTAACAACCTTAAGTTCTGGGAGACGGGGTTTTTCATGTCCGTCACAGACTTGTCATGTCTCCTCTGAGAAGATCAAGTCGGATCCAGTTTGTCCAGTTTGAGAAACCGATCTGAGAGTTTGAGGGTTTATCAGGGCACCAAAACTCTGCACCGAGGGTTTTTAACAGCGGGAGCCAGGAACGTCGTCACAGCGACAACTATTTCATGTCACGCCACAACAGTCGTGAGGTAAACAGTAGGACCACAGCGTACGCCGTGTTGCATTGCAGCAAAAGGTTCGACGTTTGTGTGAGTTAGTTAATTTCGCTTCAGCATTTTAGCATCAATCCCAACTTCTCTCTCTCAGGCCTCCGATTTTCTCACTCGGCCAAACTACAGCAGCTTCCTGCAGTGAACTGGCTTTGGGTACTTCATCGGTACCATGAAAGTACTGAGGCTGAATACCAGTCCCGATCACATGGCATGACATCACCGGGACATCACAGCCTGCGGCGTCGGAGAGCGAGCTGAGATCAGTGAGGCGTTCAGGTGCTGCAGGAGATCAGACACCTGAACCTGTGATGATCCTTCAGGAGGAAACCGGAGAGTGCGCGCGCACGCACGCACGCACACACACACACGCACACGCAGTTACCATGTGAGTGTGTGAACATGAAGAATTCATGTCAGTTACACTTCATCAACTCTCTTTAACTGGATTAATAATCTGTGGGAGTGTGAAAAACACCCTGACCTGTCAGACACACACACACACACACAGTATTGCCTCCCGCTCTCACTCATTTCCTCTAATTATTTCAGTCACTTCTCGTTTTAATTAACCGACAAGGAGAATGAAAGGTTCCGTGTGTGTTCTGTGTGTGTGTGTGTTCTCAGAGTATGCGTGTGTGTGTGTGTGTGTGTGTGTGTGTATAATTACAGCGTAGAGAAAGGGAAAGCAGCCATTTCGTCGTTCCGCTTGGCAGCAGCTGAGGAATGAAGCTTCTCTGTAATTCACTCTGAGTGTCTCAGTGTTTCTGCACAAACCACATTTACCGCACTCTGATATATGTTTCACAACAGTCCACAGCTACAGGATCACTGATCGTCTGCACCGAGAAAAAGACCAGAGTCTGTGGCTCAATATAAACGTCTTATATTGGGGTTGAATTTGTCCTTTAATAAAAACTCAACAAATGCGGGATCACAAACAGTCCAACAAAAACTGCAAAATCTGTCCAAAGTATAGTCCTTTGCATTTCAATGTGAAATGCAAAGGACTATGTATTTAGGTTTGCATTTTTTTATTTGTTTTGCTTTTCTTATGCACGTGAAGAAACTTACCAGCCCAACAACATGAAGGCTACAAACATTCTATGATACAACTCTCTGTCCGTTCAAAACAATATGTAATTTTCACATCCCCAAATATAAGATGACCCCACTTTTGCAAACATAATTTCCACCCGAGAAATTTGAGTCTAAAAAGACACACACCTTCCCCCATGTCGCTAAAACCCCCAAGGTTTATATGAATAGTATGGGACAAAAACACGGAAATTCTACAATTAATTATAGAAATATTGCAGTGAATCAGTGGGCTCAACGTAGCAACTAACGTGAACTTCATCATCATCAATTAATCTGCTGATTACATCCTTTGGTTTGTCAATAAAATGTGAGAAAATAGTGAAAGATCCCCTCGTCCAAGATGATGCGTTCAGATTATTTGTTTTATTCAACGAAAAACACAGAATGCAAAATTATCCACTTTACAATCAGTCATGACAAAGAAAAGCGGCAAACCCCTCACATTTTAGAAGCAGCGAATGTTTGGAGGTTTGCTTGAAAAGTGGTTAAAACGATTGATTGATTATCAGAATAGTTGCAGATCCATTTGTCGAGACTGAGTAATCAATGAATTGACACATTTTGCAGCTGTGGCTCAGTGGAAGCCAAGGCCCTGCAGTAATATGAGTCTTTACTACTAGACCAGTCGATTAGGCTGGAACAGTGTGTTAAATAAGAAATAAAGCAGCACGTTAGTATCAGTAGGACGGGGATTATTCCTCAGCTCTTCATGACCCACCCAGACTTGGTTTTAGCTTGGCCCGACCAGCTCCTCTGTAAATCAGACATGGGGTCCTTGTTGGTGTCAAGCTCTGAGGGTCTGTGAGGCTTAAAGGGAGAAGAGTATGAGAAATGTCTGCATATCTCACTGTGTGAGTGTGTGTTAGCGTGTTCAGTATGTGTTCAGTGTGTGTCGAGGTTAAGCCTTTTTAGCCTCCCTCCTCCAGCACTGATTACAGGTCATTTTTCATGACTGATATTACAGATATGCAATACTAATTCATTTGTGTGTGTGTGTGTGTGTGTTTTCTATGTGTGTGCGTTTCTCTGTGTGTGTGTAGGTGGGTTAAGCCTGGTCTTCTTCACCTGTCCTCCCTTTCAGTAGAAAGACAGAAAGAGACTTTTGTATTGACTCTCTGTGGTTTTACTTTCCCTGTATGAAGTTCTGTGGTTTGTGTGTGTGTCTGTGTGTGTGTGTGTGTGTGTGTGTGTTTGTGTGTGTGTGTGTGTGTGTGTGTGTGTGTGTGTGCGCATGCAGAAAGTGATGTGTGTGTCTTTGACCTTCTGCTAGTTTTACTGAATTGTTGTGTGTCAACAGATACAAGTTTAAAGGAGCAGTCCAGCATTTTAGTAGAGCCTTGAGGACTTTAATAGAGAACCGTGCAGAGGTTCCCAAGATCATTCAGGATGTTCCAGAGCTCACTGAGGAGAACTCAGAGGGTTTATCAGAGCTTCAACTTGTCCTTCAGGATGGTCAACAGTTCTTAAGGAGGTTTCAAAGATTACTAAGACAGTTCCAACGGTTCTTGAGGAGTTTGTAGAGATTCTTGAGCGGGTTCCAGTGGTCCATGGGCTGGTTTTAGAGGTTCTTGGGAGGTTTCAAAGGTTCCAGTGATTCATGCATATGTTTTAAAGGTTCTTCAAGAGGTTCCACAGTTTCTTGAGGGGATTGAAGGGACCTTTAAAGAAGTTGTAACAGGCCTGTAGGAGGTTCCACAGGTTGTAGAGAACATGTGTGTGTGTGGGGGGGGGGTTGCAAAGGCCACTGGGAAATTTCAGAGGTCACCAAGAAGGTTGTAGAGCTTCTTGTGGAAGTCTCAGTGCTCTTTAGGGAGGTTTTAGAGGACCATGAAGAGCCTCCAAAGAACCTTCAGGAAATTCCTTTGGTCACTGAGGAGTTCTAGACAGTCTACAAGAGGTTCCAGTGGTCCTTGAGGAGGTTTCAGGTGTTCTTGTGGAGATTCTAGTTGTTCTGGAGGACGATGGAGAGGATCTTTAGGAGGATGGAGAGAACTTTTAGGATTTTGGATCCAGAACATGTTTAACCTAGCTCAGCACAAAGAGTGGAAGCGGGTGGAAAATGGCTTCAAACCACCAAAAGCCGTCATATTTATTCCTTTATTTGCTGCATCTTGTTAACTTAATGTTTTTCTCTGGACCCGCTCAGACTGACTCTACCTGTCTGTCTTTCAGAGGTGTTGATGAACACCAAGTTTGAAACATCCGACCTTCGGTGGACGCACCATCCTGCTGACGACCCACAGGTACACACAGCCACTGAAAGTGAACCTGTTAGCTTTCAGCTAAGAATTTACTATTGATTTCAATGAAGGATGCTAATCCATAACCACTCAGTTTCCCTCCCTGCCTGTCTTTCTGTCTGCAGTGGGAGGAAGTGAGCGGATTGGATGACGAGTCTAATAGTGTGCGGACCTATCAGATCTGCACACCAGACAGTCCATCCTCCTATTGGCTGAGGACACGCTGGATCCCCCGCAAGGCGGCGACCACCCTCTACGTCGAGATCCGGTTGGTCACCTTAATTCAGACTTACTGAGAAATGAGTATTATTATTGATTAAACTTGGATCAGACATAAATAATAAAAACATATTGATCCAATAATGACTTAACATGTTCCTTCAGGTTCACCATGATGGAGTGTTCTGGTCTGAACCAGCGTCACTGTAAAGAAACCTTCAACCTTTATTACTACCAGTCTGACAGTGACGAGGCCACGCCGACTCAGCCGGCCTGGATGGAGAACCCGTACACCAAAGTCGCCACGGTCGCAGCCGACCACCTACTGCGGCGCGGCGGTGAGCGGCGCTTCAACGTCAAACTGCTGCGCCTTGAGCCGCTGCAGGGGATGGGGCTTTACCTGGCCTTTCACAGCCAGGGCGCTTGTATGGCGCTGCTGTCTGTACGCGTCTTCTACAGGAAGTGCCCGCCCCTCCGCCGCGCCTTCGCCTCCTTCCCTGAAACCATCCCCCACTCTCTGGTGGAGCAGGTAACCATGCCATAACCACGGCAAAAGCAGGGTTCAGTAGCCAGCATGCCCCAAAAAACACTCAGAGAGAATGAGATGATTTATTTTGAAAAATAAAGCCAGTTTTTTCAAAGTAAAAGCAGCATCATTTAGAGTTCAAAAAATAAAAGCACATCAGTTGTGCTGTTATTTAGTCAAATAAAAGGTCTGCCATTTATTTTCCAAATTAAAAGCACTGTCATTTTGCTTACAAAAAGGGACCATCATTCGTTAACAAGAGAAAAGCTCAATCACTAAGTTTGAAAAATAAAAGTATTGTGATTGTTACTGACAATTCAAGAGCACAGTTTCTCTTATTTTCAGGCTTTGATTTTGAAACTCTTTTCAAACCTGTGTGTGTTACAGGCTCAGGGTGCGTGTGTGGAGAATGCCGTGACGCCGCCTGGAGAGCAGTCACGACCTCCCAGCATGCTTTGTGGCGAAGATGGGCAGTGGGTGGGGCAGCCGACGTCCAGCTGCGCTTGTCGCCCCGGATACGAGACGGGCGAGACCGACGTGCGGTGTCGGGGTGAGATAGTTTAGTTTACGAAATAAAAAGAATCTTCATTTAGTTCATTTAGATTTTTAGAATTAAAAGTTTTGTCACAAAGTTAAAGACATCATAATCTCAGCGGTGATTATAGAGACTTTATTGGTTATTGGACTCGTCCTAAAGGACAAGCCATTTGGACTTAACTTGAATTTGTGCGTTAGGACCTGAGATTTAACTTGACGTTGTCTTAAAGGACCTGAGACTTAACTTGAGACCTGCTTTGATAAGAGTTTTTTGAGACATGACTTGAACAACTCTGACCATCATTTATTTAACAAAGTAAAAGCACTGTCAGTGAGTCTACAAACCAAAAGCATCTTCAGTGTGAGAGGTGAAGTGTGTTTTTTCATTATCAGCACTTAAAATTCTTTCTTTTCAGAACACACCACACACACACACACACACACACACACACACACACACACACACACACACACACACACACACACACACACACACACACACACACACACACACACAGTCAGTGTAAACAGAGGGCAGTAGTTTACACAGAGAGAGGCTGCAGACGATTAGAGAGACAGAGAGAGAGACAGATGTGTTGACAGTCCGGGAAGAAGGGTGAACAACATAGTGGTTTTACAGAGAGAGAGTCGATGTAAAACTTTACAGAAGCAGGAAGAAAGAGAAGATTAATCCTCCTCTATTATAATTCTTGTTTTGTTTTCTGTTCTCACAAAATGTTCTTTTGTTACTTTGATGCTTTAAAAAATACACAGTCCTGTGCACTCAAAGTAAAGTGAGGATTCTTTCTAAGCTAAAGCCATGAAGAGTTTTTTATTTCTCAGTGAATTTCATCCAAAGTGCAGTAAAGAGAAGAGAGAGAAGAAAAAATGTGTTTTTTCTGATCCTGGAAGTTCAGCCTGAGTAATCGATTTTTGAGCTTTATATTCCTCACAGACAGGATTTTACATCTTTGGTAAGTTATCAGAGAGAGAACCATTTCATCTTTCATTACAACTGTCGGGAGATAAACAGTAGAAACACACTGCTCCCCGTAGAGACTAATCTACCAGGAATGTGCCCTTCCATGTGTTTGACTGGCCTGGCTCAGATGCGTGAGGCGGCAGCGTTTTTTTCACACTGGGCTGAACACTGCCTCACAGGTTCGCTGTGGATAAAAGCGCAGAGGCGACAGACGGTTTGGTTGTCGAAGCTTCCTGTTTTTCTCTGTGAGGTCTGAGGTCAGCTGACTGCAACCAGGATGCGTTGCAGTGGTGACACCGGCCGGGGGTCGCTTCTGCTTCTGGTTATCCCCGCGGACATACACTCACACAGCGGAGGGGGCTGAAGTAAAAGCCTGGCTGAGTGAAAAGTTCAAAGGTTAACTTCTGCTGCTTAAGCTGCCCGGGACAGCGTGTGTGTGTTTGCGCGCGCTCACACACACTTGCTTGTCAGGGCTTGGCAGTCATGACATCATGGCAGCACTTTCCACATCCTGTTGAAGCCAAGGTCGCTTCCTGTCTCTGATTGTCTCTGTGAGGCTGCACTCTTCCCTCTCTCTCTGTGATGTTCCTCATCCGGACTCCATCAAATGATTGTTCAGAAACAAAGAGACGTCTGCCGTTATTCTATATTTTCTCTTACTCTCAACAAAGCTCATGTGTCCATCTCGTCATACTTTCTGACTTCCCTCCTCTGTCCGTGGCTTTGATTGGTTCCAACTGAAGACATAAATCTTTAAAAACTAAAAACCAAAAATCTTTTATCAAACAAACAGAGGGAAACCGGTGACTTTGTTGGGGACTATTTTCAGTGGCGGATTAATCCGCATCTGGTGCCGTAGTGAGTATATGTGGCAGCGGGACGGCGTGTGTGTTTGAGTCTAAATAAACTAAAGTGTGATGAAGGAACATGTCACCCAGTGCGACAGTGTGACTCACTGATGTGTTTCAATAGTCTTTGGTAACAGTGGAGCTCTGAGGCTCAGAGGAACCAGGTACGTCAGAGACTCAGTGTTGGTCTGAGTCTGAGATCTGATGATGAGAAGAGAAATAAAACCAGATGTATCCTTTAAAATCCAGCTTTGTGATAAGATCAGTTTGAGATGCTAATGCTAATGCTAACCTGTTTCTTTTTCTTCAGCCTGTCCAACAGGTCAGTTTAAGGCGGGGTCAGGACCTGGCGGGTGTAGCCCTTGTCCAGCCAATAGCAACACACATGTCCCAGGCTCCGCCTACTGCCCGTGTTGCTCCGGTTACCATCGAGCTGACTCTGACTCTCCACACGCCGCCTGCACCCGTAAGGCTGACCTTTCTTTCTTTCTTTCTTTGGAGGTTTGAGATATTCTGACTTTTTGTTTGTCCCATACACGAGAATAAAACACTGGACCCTACATTTCCCATGATGCATGTGGATAGCCACGTCTTTAAACTCCACACCCTCCAGGCCTGATGACATCACTAAGACATCATCAGGCCACAGACAACATCATAGTCTAATTGTAAAATTGGGTCTCTTTAATGATCTGCACATATGTTGTAATATTTTCAAACTCTTAAATAGGTCCTGAAAAGTTACCACATTTACACACACACACACACACACACACACACACACACACACACCAACCACTCCACATGCCCCTTTAACTACATCGCCCCAGGCAACGACAATTAGGCCAAATTAATAGGCTCATTACCTCTGTGTGTGTGTCTGTGTGTGTGTGTGCGTGTGTGTTTGCGTGTGTGTGTGTGCTATAATTTTAGGGCCGCACAGGTAAGAAACGACTGCGCACGCACGCAAACACACACACGGGTTTTAGGTTTCAGTGATGTGTGTGTGTGTTTGTGTGTGTGTGTGGAAGCGGAAACTTCTTATCTATCAGGTCCTCCATCAGTCAGCTCCAAACAAAGAAAGCAAATAAAAGGTAAAGAAAGAAAGAAAGAAAGAAGGAAAGACTAAAAGAAAGAAAGAAAGAAAGAAGGAAAGAAAGAAAGAAGGAAAGACAGAAAGAAGGAAAGAAAGAAAGAAAGAAAGAAGGAAAAAGGAAGGAAGAAAGAAAAAAGGAAAGAAGGAAAGACAGAAAGAAAGACTAATTATAAAGGAATGAAAATTGCAGAGTTCATCAAATTAGATTTTTCAGAAAGTAGAGCAGTTACTTTTATATTCTTCCAGGCCGGCTCTGATTTCCCTGCAAGTCTAAACTCTGAGCCAAGACCTTGTCTTAGCCAGTGCTAAACGTCCCCTGGTCTTATTGGACTTTGGGTGAACTCTGACCTCTGACCCCTCCCCCAGGCCCCCCCTCAGCTCCCCGCTCCATCGTGAGTCAGATCAACGACACCACGGTGACTCTGGAGTGGAGCGAGCCGCTGGACCGAGGAGGACGAGGAGACCTGACCTACAGAGTCCTGTGCTCCAGCTGTGGGACCGTCACCACCACCAAGGTACGCCACCAAGACCAGAAACATCAAAACAAGGTAGATCACCTAGAACAACGACAAACGGACCAGAATCACCGCGACTATTTAGACCAGGTACAATAAGACCAGATAGTCCAGTTAGACCAAAAATACCAAGTCCAGTTAGTTCGTGAACTAGTATACCAGTTGGATTAGAGCCACGAAAACCGGTTAGACCAGTGAGAATAAGAGCAGGTAGTCCAGTCAGACCAGTATCAGAAGTCAGTCAAATCTCATCTCCCCTGACTCTGCCCCCTCCCGTCACCCCTTCAGGGATTGGTCGGTTCCTGCTCTCCGTGTGATGACAGCGTCCTGTACCGTCCGGCGCAGCGCGGTCTGACTCAGCGCCGAGTCGTCATCTGGGGTCTCCGCCCACACACCAAATACACCTTCACCATCCAATCACTGAACGGCATCTCTGCTCTCAGCCAATCGGAGCCAGCTTCTGAGAGAGTCAACGTCACCACCAGCAGAGACGGTACATAAACACATACACTACATTACCCAGAATGCCTTCCATACCAACTTGTGTCCGCTGACCTGAAATAACTCTACATTCATATAAATATGTTAAAAGAAGATAAATTCCTATTTCAAAGAGGATTTATTGATTGACTGATTGATCCCCTCAGTAATTGAGTGATTGTTTTGGTCTTTTATTCAGGTTTACGGAGTTTTTAATAGTTAATTAATGAAAATGTGAAAAGGCCTATTCAACTCAATATGACCATTAAATTCAGTGATGGTTGTAAATTAATTCAATTAACTAAATTCAACCATTTTTTCCAAATATTCTCAGAGTGGTAAAAACACAAAAGCAAATGTCTGTGTTTCTTTTTATCTTCCACTTCCAAATATTTATATGACACTTCCTGATATGGTTCCAGATTTATGGTGGGAATTTTCAAACTCTCTATTCAGCTCAATATATATTAATTTTTACGCATTATTTATATCACTATGAATGTGTCACCGTCAACTGTTGTCCCATGGTGGTTGCTGAACCAGACATTAGCATAACAACGCAACAGACGACATGTAAAACAGAGGTTGGTCAGGCAGAAACGCGGGTGAAAGAAATGATTTGTAGCTAAAAAATAAGAAATCCAGCACGTATGTGATTAACTATCTAATGAGTTTGTTAGTTACTACTAAAGGGCCTAATTTTCATCGGAAGAAATAACTGAAAGTTTAGGTCCCGCCCAGAGTCCTTAGCCCCTCCCGCGAGATGCTGATTGGACAAGAAGTTTCCACCAATCAGAAACTTGTAGTTCTAAATGTGTAGTTTTCATAAACTGATTTCATTCCCTCCATTAGGATCCTGATTAACTTCATCAACATCAAATCCACCACAGCTCAGAAAAACAGCGGCTTATCACACAATCCAAGTGAAAAATGCAAAAAATTATAATAATAAAATAAAAATAAAAAATAAAACGAACAACACAGCACAAACTGTAGCTCCAACAATAAGTCGATTTACAGGCAAGTAACAAACATTGCTATAAATACATACTATAAATATAAATATCTATATATCTAAATGTGATATAACATTACAAACATCATCTATATGTAAAAGAATAGGATGAAGAGGGAGACTGAGCTAATAGATGCTGTTTTAGGAGGAATTACACCAGCAGAGAGAGAGAGTCCCGCGAAACCACAATTCAGGATTTTCAGTGTGATTGATTGTGGTTTTGGTATTATAGATTTATTGACTGAGGATCGGTTGGTTTGTGTGTGTAGTTCCTCCTCCAGTGTCCAGTTTGAGGAGGGCAGCAGCCTCAGAGACCAGTCTGACTTTAGAGTGGAACGTTCCGGTTCTGCAGAACCAGTACCAAATCCTGGACTACCAGCTCCGCTACAGCCCGAAGGTACACACGCACACACTCGCACACAGTCGCACACACGGGACCAATCTGATGGACTGTGACGTAACTGCTGGTGTCATTATCATCAGGACGGCGAGGAGGCGGGTCAGTGGCAGTACGTGTCCACCAGGTCTTCTTCGGCGGTGCTGACGGGGCTTCAGCGCGCGGCGCAGTATCAGGTGCAGGTCCGCGCTCGCTCGCAGGCCGGCTACGGATCGTTCAGCGCCTTGAGCAGCTTCTACACGCAGCCCGAAGGTGCGGGTACAGACGTTGACGGGATGCTCTTGATTCTCTCTGCTGGTGTCCTGTTGGGTTTCTGGTTGTGTCAGCGCCGCCTGTGTCGTATTCGTTGTTGTAACAATCTTCACATGCCGCCCTTTCTCTTGGATTTCTGCTTTACCTGGTGAAATAACAGAAAAAGAAGAGAAAGAACGTTTCTAATGAAGATCGCTGCGCTGCTGTTGAGTTCCCGACCTGATTCCTGCACCAATAAAAAAGGAAAAAGAGAATATAAATAAAAATGGTTGAAAGATGAAAACCCCCCATAGATTATTGTTTATTGATCTGTTTGTTTGCTCCTGTAGGTGCGAGTAACTCTCAGCTGGTGGTGACGGGAGTTCTGGCCTCTATGGGGATACTGCTGCTCATCGCCGTGGTGATGGTCGCTGTGTACTGTTACCGGTGAGAGAGAGAGAGAGAGAGACAGAGTGTGTGTGTGTGTGTGTGTGTGTGTGTGTGTGTGTGTGTGTGTGTGTGTGTGTGTGTGTGTGTGTGTCTGTGTGTGTGTGTGTTCAGGATGCTCCCTCCCTGCCTACCTCAGCAGAACAATGGAACACTGACCTCAGGTTCACACACACACACACACACACACACACACACACACACACACACGCACACACAGAGCAGGGCGGGACACATCGACTATATTAAGACGGAGAAACACGACACTCTGAGAGAGATGGAGAGATAGGGAGAGATAACATTCCTGAGAGAGAGAGGGAGAAGAAAGTGTGTGCGTGTGTGTTTGTCTTCTGGGAAATGAAGAATCCCACAGCTGCTGAAAAACTGAAGACCTGTCTCCCTCTCCACCTGTCTCTCTGTTTTCTGCCTGTCTCTCCATCAGCAGGAGAAAGAAGGATTCAGAAATGAGCGATAAGAGCGGACACTACCCGATGGGACAGAGTGAGTAGCGCTTGATTCGTTTTTTAAGTCGTCTGTGTATCCAGCCGAATGATGACAGTGATGGTGATGGTGTGGTGTCCTCACTGTCTAGCGATGAAGGTGTACATCGACCCGTTTACCTACGAGGACCCCAACGAAGCGGTGAGGGAGTTCGCCAAAGAGATCGACGCCTCCTTTGTTAAGATAGAGGAAGTGATCGGAGCAGGTAACCCACCTGTCTTTCTGCTGTAAACACAGTTGGTTCAAACCCCCCCCCCTTCCCTCTGCAGTTAAAACTTTAGTGAAGCGCTACACCAGCATAGGGGTGTTAAAGAACCTCATAGGAACCCAACCTAATTTTTAAAAACCCCCTGATCATCCAATAGCCATTTTGGGACATTGTCAACCCTTTCAGTGAATCCAGGAATCTGGTAACATTTTAACTCAGTAACTTTTAGTAACTTTTTTTCGGAACGTTAGAAACTTTTTAGTGCCAAAGATACTTTGATTTTAGGACTCAAGGAACCTTTTGAAGAACTTTTTCCAGAATCCAGAAAGTCTAGTATTTTACTTTAGTAATTGGGGTAGCTTTTTTTTGGGGTTGGCCTTCTATGAATCTATGAGACGGAACTTTTGAGGTATCTGTGAATTCATTAAGTAACTTCTTCGGAACTTATGAGCAGCCCAGCAACCTTTTTTAGAAACTACACTATCACTGAAACTGAAATTAAGACACTGGCGCTCAAACCCTGGAGGAACAGAGCAAAAATGTTGTTGTTGTTTCTGTAGAGCCAAAACACACTGCTGGGTGTTACGAAGACTTACACAGACTTTTATTTTGTAATGTCTGCCAGAAGAGTTTGTGATCTTTGACCCCCAAAAAGAGAACGTTAAGTTTCCCATCATCAGGAGAACCTGGGTTCACGCTGTGAAAACATCAAATCTGATTTGTTCTCCAAGATGAATCCTGTTTTATTAAAAGTAAACATGTGTGTGTGTGTGTGTGTGTGTGTGTGTGTGTGTGTGTGTGTGTGTAGCCACTGTAACAGTAGTAGTCTCTGGTGATGACATTAGTGAGATGTAACTGGATAGCAGTTACTGCGGAAACAAGGGTGCAAGGTTTTCACCACCGGCTAGCAAACACACACACACACACACACACACTCTCACACACACACAGACCACATGTATGTGAGTGCTGTATGAGGTGTAGACGTGTTGGTATGTGCTAATGAGCCTTAAAGGAACATTACACCTCTTCAGTATTAAAACATTAATCCAGTTTATTGAGTAGATTCAGGACTGGGTCAGGGTTTGTGGTTCAGCTCTGCTGTGACTGGCTCCTTTGGTTTTTCGATGGAGACTGAGAGACCTCATTAACTGCTCTAGTACATGGAGTCCCTCAGGGTTAGATTCTTGGTTCTCTAATGTTCTCCCTTTAAAGAACTGAAAGACTCTCCTCCCCTTTAAGTTCCATGACTTTGACAGCTTCCATCTTCTTTTGATTAGATCTGCTCAGTCCAGTTCTCATTTTAAGGGGCTTTTAAAAACTCATCTTAACATATCAGAATTGATCTTCTTTTAGTTCAACTGGTATTTATTGTTTATGTAAAAGTTCCTCTTGTATAACACATTACAAAACCTTTGGCTACTTTTTACTTCTTAAAATAACTATAATAATGACAACAACAAATAATGTAATTTGATGGACAGTGCCATTAAAAAAAGACATCCTTACTGAACAGGTGCAACAGACAGTTTCATTATAATTACAATTTCCAAAATCTCATCGAAATAACCTTTGTGAAACCCACCGATGTACTTGTCCAGGTGAGTTTGGTGAGGTGTGTCGCGGTCGTCTGAGGATCCCAGGCAGGAAGGAGAACTACGTGGCAATCAAGACGCTGAAGGGCGGCTACACTGAGAAGCAGAGGCGGGACTTCCTGTCGGAGGCGTCCATCATGGGTCAGTTCCAACACCCCAACATCATCCACCTGGAAGGTGTCATCACCACTTCCTGTCCCGTCATGATCCTCACTGAGTTCATGGAGAACGGCGCGCTCGACAGCTTCTTGAGGGTGAGACGGGCAGAAATAACAGTTCGGTCTTTTCCTCTGCTGTACTCTGTTTAACCACATCTTTACCTGTCTGCCTGTCCACCTGTCTCTCTCTGCAGATGAATGACGGACAGTTCACCACCATCCAGCTGGTGGGGATGTTGCGTGGGATCGCAGCAGGGATGAAGTATCTGTCAGACATGAGCTTCGTCCACAGAGACCTGGCTGCCCGCAACATCCTGGTCAACTCAAACCTGGTCTGTAAGGTGAGACAGTCTGCCTACCTGTCTGCCGGACCACCTGTCTGTCCATAGGTGAGTTTGATAAATCCTCGTCAGTGGCTGTAACAGTTATAAATTTTCTTTGTTTTCAGGTGTCAGATTTTGGTCTCAGCAGGTTCCTGACTGAAAACTCTTCTGACCCAACGTACACCAGCTCTCTGGTAAGTCAGCTCCTAAAAAAGTAAACAAGGTTGCACCCAATCACATGTGAACCTCTTTGTTGACATGGAAATACTAAAAATAATTGTTAAACTGGATTTAAATGTTCTAAAAACAACCATCTCACAGATGCAGTCCAAAGCTGTATGAAAGAGGGTTAATCTGTATTATTATTATTTTTTTATTCATACCGATGACAACCGTGCAAGTGACTCAGTACTTTTCCTTTAATATTAAAAGTCTTACTGCCTTTTTGTGGAACTATAAACGTTAGTCAAAAACTATTCATTTTATTTTACTTTTTGGACAGAAAAGCCCTAAAGGAACATTACGCCTCTCCAGTATTGATAACATTAATCCAGTTTATTGAGGAGACTCAGAGACTGGGCTGGTGTGGTCGGTTCAGCTCTAGTTCAGGGTTCTGTAATTGGTCCTCTGTTGTTTTATGCAAATGCAGTCCATCTACCATTCTGTCATTCTCTCTTCAAATTACTCAGTCAACTTTGTCCACATTATAGAACATTTACCCCAATGTTTTCTAGCTCTGGCAGTCCAAACCATTCCATTATGCTTTTATTTTGAAAGAATTGCTACCAGCATCTTTCCATCAAGTAACTGACTCTACCTCATGTCTCAGGGAGGGAAGATTCCTATTCGATGGACGGCTCCTGAAGCCATCGCCTACAGGTGAGTATCGGTACTGCAGGTTGTACTTCTGCCACTGTAGCAGCTGCAGAATTGCAAAAGTATTCGTTTTTTGTCATGCTACAGTAATCAATTTGTGATTATTTAATTGACCGACTCATTGCAGGAAGTTCACGTCAGCCAGTGATGCATGGAGTTACGGCATCGTCATGTGGGAAGTGATGTCATACGGAGAACGACCATACTGGGACATGAGCAATCAGGACGTAAGGCGGAAAAAAAACACAACTTTCTGTTCAGCCCCTTATTCTACGACAGGTTGTGGCAGTTAAAAAAAAGCATTCATCCTGAAACGGCGTAACCATTACAAAATGCTGGACCGCAGCACATGTACCTGCTGTGGAAACCAAACAATTAAATTAGTGGTAATAACAAAACAAGCGGAAAACAAAAAAAATGATTGAGTTGTCTTTAGGAATTAAAACAAGTCATTTGATAACTTTAGAATTATTGGATCATTTTATTCACTAAACCTAAATAACTCAGTCAAAGCAGCTGAGTCTGATGAGAAACACGATGTGTGTGAATATATTATGTGGCCAAAATAAATAACTAATCAACATTTCTAGTTTTTAAAACTTCTGAAACTCCGATTTTTACATCGTAGTTATTTAAAACAGATGAACGAAGCGCATCGTCAGATCAAAAACAAATGCAGAAGTAAGAACCTCTCGGAAGAACCACAACCGTCGGTCTGCACCTGTCTCACTCTCCCGTCTCTCTCCGTGTCAGGTGATCAACGCCATCGAGCAGGACTACCGGCTGCCCCCGCCGCCGGAGTGTCCCGCCTCCCTGCACGCACTGATGCTGGATTGCTGGCAGAAGGAACGAGCCAACCGGCCGCGGTTCTGTGACGTGGTGGCGGCGCTCGATAGGCTGATCCGAAACCCCGCCTCCCTGAAGGTGACGCACCCGGATGGACCGAGGTGAGGCTTGGTAACGCACCTCAGTAAGGAGGGAGAGGAGGGTGGGGGTTTGATTGGCGGCTGTGGAATGCCATTCTTGCACCAGCTGGTGGCTTCGGGGGTCAAAGGTCAGAGTCTGCCATGGAGACACGGGCAGTGGGCGGGGCTTGTGGGCCGTGTGATTGACAGCTGTTTATACAGACAGAGTTGTTTACATGAGCAGGTGCAGAGCGGTTCACATTCCTGGATTAAAGCTCAGAATGAAGCAATATCCCGTCTGTCTGTCTGCTGTCTGTCTCTCCCAGCGTTTCTCCATCCACGTTTTCCTTTTCAGTTTGTGCTTAAAATGACCTGGAGTGAAGAAGAGCAGAAGTAAAAAAAATAATCCTGGAATCGGGTTAAAGAATGTCAATGTATAACTGAGCAAAGTTGTTTTTTCCGCCCACCTACAGTGTGACGGTCCACAGTTGGATGTGGATTTCACATTAGCAGCGTACAGCATCTCCTCTGAGGAAAGCAGCAGACCCTCATACATAAGTTAAACCTCTACCATGTTTTCTGGGATTGCCCCGTTATCAAAGACCATTGAAGTAGATACACAATGCCCCACGAGACTTTTTTAAATGTGAAATGACCCTTCAAAGTAAGACCACATATTTTGGGTATATACCTCAGAATGGTGGAAAAGAGATAAATATTTAACGAATGTACTGCCGGTAGCTGGTAAAAGGACTCTTACCAGGAAATGGTTATCACAGGAGGGTCCGACTTTAAATGCATGGCTAGGAATTACAACGGACATTAACAAAATGGAGAAGATAAGAGATTAAAGCATCTGTCAATCAGAAATTGGGACAACTTTGCTTCGCTCTGGGAAAAATGGGTGAACTATGTAATGCCCCAGAGGCCTGATTTTATTTTCACGAACCAGGGATTATGTTATAGAAGATGTGTCTTTCCCACTACGTTGTAGAGAAAAGATCACTGCCTATCTGCGCATAGTTTCTTCTCATTGTCTGTCTCTTTGCTAAGCACTATTTTGAGACTTATCGCAAACATGATGTATGATGTATACACACAGTATGTGAAAAAGATCCTATGGAATGTTTGTTTAATGCCGACGGTCGATAACAAATCAATTAAAAGAATAACTCGCATAAACTGCCAATGTCAATACAATAACATTAAGACTCATTCTGAAAAATAAAAGTCCCGTGGTATGTTTATCCCCTTGTAGACTTGACACGCTGACGGTGAACATGACTCGGTACATATAGGCTAAGACCAGACTTAAAATCATTAAGTCTGTGTTTTTGTGCACATTTCATTTTGCCAGCAAAAGAAATTGAGTGGAAACGCCTGACATACAAAAAACGTGTAACATCATCTGTGGACAAAACACACTGAGCGGATAAACGCCGACGTACGTGAAGCGTGAAGAGAGGAAACCATCAGACCCGTGAGGAGGCTGGAACCTTCCTCACATCAACACACGAACACATGAAACTAAAAAAACTGGCCCAAAACTTGACTCAGACAGCGTATCCCTCCTTTCTGCAGGTTAAGACCTACAGTTCTGGATGTGCGTCAAGGAAAATTTTGACATTTAGATAAATTCTCTGTCCGTCCCCTCTGTTTCCAGGCTTTATGCTAAGCTAAGCTACCAGCTGCTGGCTGCAGCTTCATATTTAACTACAGACACGAGAGTGGACTCGATCTGAGCATCAGACTCAGGGAGAAAGAAAATAAATGGATTTCCTAAATTTGTCAAACTTTTCCTTAAACAGTGTGACATTTTTAGATGGATTTTACGTCATGCGTGGTGTTAGCAGCTACTACTTTAATAGCTACGACAGTGAAATATCGCTATGTCGTCATTATGTGTCTGTCCACTGTCTTCACACGTGATGAAGATCAGTTCATTGGTGTCATGAGTCCTTAGGGGACTAATGAGGGAGGGGTGGAGTTTGAAAGATGTGGCCGTTTACCAGGCAGGGAAGCTTTACTGAAAGACACTATCTACTGCATTATGGGAAATGTAGGATTCAGCGTTGTTGGATTTTTGTTTTTTTTTGTTTGACCCATACAGGAGACTAAAAGTCAGGATACCTCAACCTCTGCTTCACAGATTTTGATCATTCCAACAATTTTGTGGAAGTGCAATATTAAGTCAAACAGTACTCCTTTAAATCTTAAATCTTCAGACACGATAAACAACAGAACATTAGTGGCGTACATTTCAGTGCATAAATGGATGGAAATGCACCATAAACTCACCGCCAGACTTACAGAAGTCTGGAAGTCTCCCAGGCAGTCAACATCTGTTTGTGTGATCAAGCTTTCACATATTTACAGTCTCGAGCTGCAGGTCTGAACCTGCTGCTGAGCTGATACTGGATGACTCCCTCCTCCTCTGTCTGGTTCAGTCACATTAATCCTGTTGATCTGTCTCCGTCTGTCTCTCAGCTCGTCCCAGCCTCTGTTGGACCAGCGTGTCCCCCCTCCTCTCTCGGCCTGTGGTTCAGTCTCCGAGTGGCTTCGAGCCATAAAGATGGAGCGATACGAGCAGAGCTTCCTGCAGGCCGGATTCACCAGCCTGGACATCGTCTCACAGCTCAACACTGAGTAAGATGCATATATACTCACCGATACTTGTATATTTGTAAAGCATGGTGCACATATGACTGTTTTTTAAACGTTTAGAATAAAATATAAATTGTTTGAGTCATTAAAGTGTGAATAAATTGGATTTCTCTTTAAATCCCCTTTGTAGAGTCAAATTAATCTAATTTCGACATAAACCCTTTCATAAATATTTAACGGTGAGGAGTTTTTTTTGGTGTTTTTCTGGCTCTAATCTCTTTCCATACCCTCTGTCTCTGTTTCCGTAGAGACCTGCTCAGAGTGGGCGTGACCCTCGCCGGCCACCAGAAGAAAATCCTCTCCTCCATCCAGACGCTCAGAGTACACAAAACCCCGTCCACCCTTCTCTACTGACCAGTCAAAGCCCCGCCCTGCCGTACTGTCCAATACCACAACACTCAGGATGTCGAGCCCCGCCAGCTCTTTTGTATGACCACTTAACTCCGATCCATCTTTCTGACCAATCAGAAAGCCCCTAGGACCACCAAGACTCGGCATCCTGATGGTTGGACCAATGACAGGTTGTTGTGAAATTTAAAAAGCACAAAGAATCAGAACACTAAACATTTAGCGAGAGTTAATGCTCTTTAAGCTTCATACTCTTTGACTCAGGTGCAAAAAGACTCCACCTACCTTGTTACTCTGACCAATCGGAACAAAAGAGAGTTGACCACCAGCAGCAGTAAGACTTCTAAAGTTAAGCGAGCACTTGGCTGGTCAACACTCAGGACATACGAAGCCCTGCCTTACCAAACCCGTCCGGCCGACCCAATGCTCAGGAAACCCAAAGGTCCTTTCTGAAACGACCAGTCAGGTCAAGGTTAACCTCGCCTCAAACCCTGGACTGCCAGCAGTCACCGGCTAATTAGCATACAACACAGAAAGGACATAGGAGGACATTTCTCATGCAGATTTAGTTAAACAGACGTTTCTTAGTGGACGCAGATTATTGCAGTTCTTGGTGTAACTGCTCGCTCTGGCCCTGCTGTTATCACTGTGCCCCACCCACTGCAATAAAGAACAGCTGGGATTGGTTCCCAGCCCTGTCCATCCCCACAGCAATAGCAGGATGGTGGTTGGCCAGCTGGATTGCCAAAGACTTGAGATTTGGGATCTTCCCGTGCTGCAACATTGACGCACCTATTAACTGCAAAAATGGAAATACAGAACCGGATGAATGCCTTCGATTTGTTTTCTCAATGTTCTACTGGTGTTCAAACAAAGAAAACCCTTTAATGGATGAGCTGATGGTCAAAAGTAAAGCTGCCACTACGACTGCCGAGGACAGAAAGACGTTTAGTAAGAACCGAAGGGGATTGAGTCGTGAACTGGGTTGTGTTGGAGTGAAATTTCAGCACTGTGGATCTCTCTAAATACTCCATTGGGAATATTCTGGGATTTTATCAGGCCATTTTTGAGGAATTTTAAAGAATGTTGTGGAATTTGGACAACACTGTGGAGGAATGTTTTTGAGTCCAAGGAATTCCCAACAGACTGGTCGGTAGTGTCCATCAGTTTGGGAATATTTACCTGAGGGACATCAGGACATTCTGAGGGGATTTCCGTTGTGTCACGTCAACATGTTCCGGTAAAGTTCTACAGAGTTTCTTACTCTCCATAACCTGTGAGAAATCTTCTGGGATTGCCTCAGAACACACTGGTGAACGTCCTGAGGAAATCTTCACGAATCTTCGAGAACAGTGCCCAAGCTCTCATGGAAATCCTTCAGGAACTGTTATAGAACGTCTCTAAGGTTTTTTTTTCGAGATTACTGTGATTCTTCAGGTGCTGAAATTCCCTAGAATACTGGGAGACTTTTAGGATGCCTTTCAGAAATATTAACATTACAATACAGGTCTCTTGAAAGGACGGCAAGTTTTTTATACTCCTGTTCGGCTCCTATAAATAGTTGTCCAGAGTATTGTGGATTTCAAACTTGTAAAAGTAATTAAATGTACTTTACTGAGGCTGGGTTCCCATACTGAGTGATCTACAACTATTTTCAAACCTTAAAGTGATACTACACCCAAAATCTTTGCTTTTAATATCAAACACGAATTGTTGCAGACTTGAAAGGTTTGCAGTTTGGTCTGGTTGGTGGTCAGCCGTTATTCGTTCATGTGAGATACAGTGGATTCCGATGTGAGTATCAGTTTGAAGCGTTTCAGTTTCAAGCCTCTGAAACAAAACCACCTCTGAGAAATATATCAGTCTCCAGGGACTTTAGCTGGTTTTTCAAGAAGTAAGGGGCTGGTTTATTGATGTCCCAGGTCCCTGAGTGTGGGAACCGTTGCAGGTTTGACTGCTACACCAGAAATATTAAAACTATTTGGATTGTAGAACTGTTGATGGTTTTGTATTTTAGCACTTTTTGTACCTGATATTTGATCATGATCATGTTTTTAAGCAGAGCAGGAGATCAGTGTTTTTTATACTAAACGTACGAGTCAGGAAATTCTGTCATTTTCATTTAGTATTGAAAGGAAAAACACAAAAATGTTCAGGACCAAAGATCACATCTGAAGTCAGTCAGTTGTTTTTTTTCCCCACAGGAACAAGAGTATCTGTCTTACTCACTACATAAATAGTTCAGTAATGCCCCAGTAACCATCCCGACCACTTCTGAAACACCAGGAAAAAACACTGAACACGTCCCAAACATTTGGCAGCTCAAAACCCTCATTTTTGCTCAGTTTCAGCGCTTCCGCAGTGTTGTATCTGTTCAGTCTCGTCTGTCCGGCAGCCAAACATTCATTAGTGTGATAAGAGAAGCCATGAGATGAGCTGGAAAAGCTTCTAATGACATTGCACAGAGTTGGCAAAGGGTCTTCTGTCTTCATTTTAACTAAGGAAAGAAAAGCGGACCACTGCTGATGCTTTTCCGTTACAACAGGTCTAATCAAAGCGGTGTTTCAATTGTTCAGATTTTTAATTCGATTGATCTTTCTCCGAGGGGGTACACGGCCGTCGGTGAGCACAACACCAGACCCGTTTGAATCACTGAGCAAGTCAGAGATGCAGGTGATGATTCAGGGTTCTGGAAACAGGCTGCTCTTGCACCGTCCTGGCTAAAAATCCAGGTAATGAAAACCATCAGCCCGTTGTTAGATGCTGATGAAGAACTCAGCCTATTATTTTCAGCTGTCTTCCAGGTTTCTGTTACCACAATAACTCGGCTTTGGCCGCAGGACCAAAGAGCCGAGCGGATAAATCGGGGCAACATCTGGAAATCAGGTTAAGCTGAACCTGGTTAAATCAGCAAGATTTTCCTACTTTGATTCGGTCTGCAGACTAACTAAAAACTGACTGACTTCAGGACTCCTCACTGTCACCCATTGGTCCACTGACTTGTCATTTAAACCACTAACTAGCCGATGACAGCGCTACGGGGAGTGTTTCCACGACAACTCCCAACTTTTTTATAGTGTACGGTTGCATGATGAGGGTTTGCGTCAGTGGCCTTCACATTGAAGGCCGCTGCAGTGATGTCATGGTTGTTGATTCTGTTGATTGGCTGATTCAGGAGCTGAAGGTTCCTACTGGAAATCATGTGACCAAGCCTTAATAGTGCATCCAGACTGAGGTCAGCTGCGGCCCTTTCACTTTCAATGGGCGCAGAGTAACGTAAACATTATATCTTGGAAAAGATATGTCATCAAGTCCGTCCTCCGCTGTAGATTGACCCTGAACGGAGCTGAGGAGGACCTGGTCTGGATTCTGGTTTCATATTGTGGTGGGAAACACAGCAGCTGAACCTGGATCAGCAGCAGCTCTCTGTCTTTTATAAAAAATGAAAATAAATTACTATTATTATTATTATTACTATTGTTATATAGGAGATTGTCCACTGGCCGTGGGTAGTGTCTGTCAGCCAATCACAATAAAGATGAATCGTCCTGCTAATGAAATGTCCTGCTGTCAGTTTGTTTGTGTAACAGGAAGAGCTGATTTTAAGTGTTTCGAACCAAGTCCATCCCCGCTTGGTCACATTAAACCCAGGATCGGTTCAGATCCAGCAGAAGCTACTGTACAATGATTAGGCAGCCTAGTCCACGTGGGCTTGGACTGGAAACGGCTTTACTGGCGGCAAAATGAGCCTTACTGGAAGTATTTTAGTTCAAGTCTCTTTTTCTTGTAGTTCAGTTGACTCACTATGTTTCACATTACAAGTAAGGAACACATTTACAAAGTATTTAGTGCTAATTCAGTAAACTTACAATTTTAAGGCAGTGGCCACTGAATTTTATGTTCAAACAACCTCGTGGTTTTTTTTGCTTGTTTTTTTTTTTTTTTTACACTGCATTAATATTTCAACGGTGTAAATTGGTTTGGTTAATTTGTCCTGAACGGGCACAACTGAACCATGAACCAATGAAATGTGAGCAGGATTCGGATTTACGGGAGGACAGAAAGTAACTTTGGTGATTTGTTACTAACTTGACAAAGATTAGATCAACTGATGGGCCCATCAACAGGCTTGAAGGTTTGTGTCTTGATGGACAGAAAACTCTTAAAGACAAATTGGAACCAGACACGCACACGGGCACACGCACGCACACACACACACACACACACACACACACACACACACACACACACACACACATTGCGCTGCATTCAACTTAACTAGGAAGGTAAGATCGCTCTCTGGGGGTTATGAAGCTCAGTGTCCTGACTGTGGTTGCAAGACCCTTGAAGTTAAGTCTCACAGTCCAACTCGAGTCCACAGCTCTGGTAAGAGGTCTCAGGTTTGACCCCCTCAGTGGTCTTGACGGCGTCTACGTTAACACCACATTTCATTGTTATGGCTGCGTGTGTTCCTGGTTCTCTCTCTGTCCCTTTTCCTCTCCTGTCTTCTCTGTAGCTCTGCCCAGGAGCTACCTGATCAGTCATCAGTGAGGTGAACCTGGCCTGGGAGCAAAGCGCTTAAAGGTCCTTGCCAGCATCGGAGGGGAGAGGCCTCTCAGCCTGGGACTTTATTTTGTGTTGTTGTTGTGTTTTGATTTTGTGTCTTTTGTAGTCTTGATTTGGTGTCTTGGTTGTTTTGTGTACTTGTGTTAATAAATTCCACGGATTTGGTCGCTTTAAAGGTGTTTTCTGTGGTGGATTTGCGTCAGTGGTGGAGTGTTGTACGCCCCCTAGGGCCGCCCAGGGGTGAGGCACACCATTCATTCATTCACCTATTAAGACCACATGTAAACAGGGACAAACAGCTGTGTCGCAGAACAGGCCTCATGAAGTCATCCAATAAAATCTAAACTGGAGCGTGAGGATTTAATGAAGGTTGATTATTTTCGTGGCCGGTGGATTTTACTTTGTGGTCTTTCCCAAAGTAGAAGCTTATTATTGGAGCAGCTGGTAACAGCTCTACCCATGAAAGACGCTGAGTTGTCTGTAAAAAACTAGATTATAACCCTTGTTTCAGTGGCATTTGATGACCATATTTCCAACATGATCCAGTTTGTTAAGAACTCTGCGTTTTACTGTTTTTACTGGCAAAAGTGGTTAAAAAGCGAACTCCTTTAGAGACCTCACAGTGCCACTACACAGGTGCGCTCGGTTGCTTCCGCCTTCAACAAGGATTAGCCTGTCGGAGATTTGAAAAAAAATTTCAAAATTCAAAAGGTCGTTATAGTGAGCTCAGGTTTGCTTGGTGAACGGCCCCAAACAGTCACTGTGCCAATGGATCTGGGGGTTTACTGACCCAGTTTGTGCTTTTTGTGGATTCTTATGACATTCAAGTCAGAGATAAACATCTTTGAAAAACACTCAAACACACTTCATGCTGCTCTGAAAATATGTCCAGAATCTTTAAAGACTCTACAGCCTGGATGAAAAAAATATTCTTTCTGCTGCAGCATGAAAAAACAGTTTGGTAAATCTTTATTTTAGAGGTGTGGTCTCTGGAATGAAGAAATGTTGCTGAGAGTGTAACAGCTCGGTCTGGAGAGTGAGTTTTATTTTTGATCATCATCAGTGTGAAATGCAAAACTAAGGAATTTCCACCGCAGCTGTAACAGGTGAACAAGCAGTTCAACCGACCTGCGGCACCAACATCGGTGAGATGAATATTCACTGATCTGTAACGTACGGCAGCTCAGAGTCATGAAGAATCCACGTGAAGAGGTTTTGTTCCCACAACTCTGAAGGATACAACGAGCTATTTTTCACTTCCCTGCTACATCTTCTCCATTTCCCTCAGAATTAGCACCAAACTTTGGCGGCATTTTTTGGAAATGTGCCTGTAATTTACAGCCAAAAACCAGCTCAGTTTTGGGAAATTATCAGGAAAGATTCCAGGAAATTCGTTGGAAAATACAGGACCTGTAAAATTAAGTGTTACCAACATTTTTACAATCTTTTTCCAAAGCTGTGACTTGCTGGAAAAGACGTGTATGTCCCTGCTGTTTTTCATTGACCAAAGAAACAAGTGTTATTTTTGTATTGGAAAACACAGGATAATAGAAAGCAAGGACACAGGTGTGTAGTTGTTTAGCTCTGTGACTGTTAATACATGAGAGGCCAAATTCACCTGACTATACAGAGAAAACTCACCGGAGAGTTTTCTCCCTCTACTACAACCTGCAATATCGGAGCGAAGCAGTGACGACAGTGTGTCCGTTACCTTGCACGCGAAGACTCGTCGTCTCCACGTGACGTTCACCAGATTCGTTTACACTCGCAGGAACAAACAGTTCGGCCTCCGACCCGCAGGTACCGCACAGACCACCACGACTCCTTCTGCGTGTGGGACGATAGAGGGATGAGTGTGTGAAAGACAGACAGAGGACCCGATGGAGGGGAGCTGAGAGACGTAAGTAGTTGCCACGGTGACGGCGGCCTGTCCTCGGTGTAATGATCGGGTAGTTTTGGTGTCGTCGACCGCGGTAAACTTTATCTGAAGCTCAGGTGGGTTGAGAGATCGAACGGGAGTGAAGATTGGTGTCTCGCAGCTGGTCACGTTGGACATATCTCGCTCGATTGGCTAATGGGGGACGGCCACTGAAGCTTTCTGAACATTAAAACAAGAGAATACACACTGTAGTTTCTGTCAGGCAGGTGTTTCACTTCAGCAACAACAAACACACAGTGACTGCCACATGTTTAAGGTCAAAGGTCAGGGGTAGCGTGAGCAGGCGCATGTGTGTGTGTGTTTGTGTGATTGACAGTCAGTGTAACCTGAGTCTGTACAAACATTTGGTTGAAGAGAGAGAGAGAGAGAGAGAGACAGATTCTAACCACAGCAGCCAAGTTGACGCTTTCGTTTCGTCAGTTTAAAGCTTCAGAGAGTCATTTATTTATCCGAGCCCGGAGTGAAATGATTCTCCAGCGAGAACCAGCGGGACCACCTTCTTTAACATGGAAGTAAGTCAGCGGTGTGGTCGACGCGAGAGGCCCCGTGGAACCTGACGTGCATATATTCATTTTCAAAAAAGAGAGATCCGACTTGAAAAGACTCGGGGAGGATTAGACCCGATCCGAAATTTTGATTTCTAAATTTCTTTTCTGCTCCTTCTATGTAACAACACTTATCGGAAACTAATTGACCTAAATTCTACAAATGAAACCAGCAGTTTATTTATTTTGACTTTACCTTTGTGCGGGGACCTGAGAAAGAGCAAGCTGTCCACCTTGGACGGCTTTCCGAGAACCCGGAAATCTGTGATTTTTAGGATGCTATAAAACCTCACACGGTAATTACGGTCTCACTGTGCAGACTTTATGCTAAATCCTTTATAAACGCTTTATTTCTGATCACCGTGATAACCACTACGGACGGATGTGTTTACTTGCTGATTTAATTATTTGGACCTTTGTGACAGTGGATGTGTGGAAGGGTCCCGCATGGACCGGTACTTGGTCCCGGCCCAGTTGGTGAGAATCACAGCTGTAGTTGACACACGTCTTGTCTCGCCACTATGAGTTTGTTGCCCTTTAATGTCCCCCTGACTCCTCCTCAAGATTTCCTGTGAAGATGTCTCCTGAAAGTTCTGCTGATTCCAGTGTTACGTGTTTGAGGTCTTTGTGTTCTGGTCTGGCTGAGCTGTCACTCTGAGAAGGAGAGAAGAGTTTTAACTCAGAATGTGCACTACGTTGTTGACTGATCACAGTCCCGCACGAGTATCCGGGCTGCAAGGCTGCCTCTGGTCATTGCATCGTCCCCCGGAGATCTTCCCTCTGCACCTCCTCACCCAGCTCCTGAAACCTCCTCCTCAGTGAAACCCTGCAGTCTGCCGCCGCTTCTTGTCTCCCTCAGCTCGTTTGAGCGAAATGACTTCCAGACGTTCTGCTGCGACGGCACCGTTTGTGGGACGTGAATGACTCTTTATTTTATAAATACCAGCTGCTGAATCTGATGTGATGCTTTGCGGCGTCCACCACAGGAGTTTACAGTCCTGTACGAGTTTTACAGTGCAGATACTCTGTGCGTGTGTTTTTGTGTGTGCGTGTGTGTGTATGTGTGTGTGTGTGTGTGTGTGATGTATAGGAAGGAACATGTCGACATGTTATTTCACTTTAATGAGCACATTGTTGGCAGAGAGAGGCAGAGAAATGAAAAAACAGAAGGTTTGTGTTTCATCTGTGAATGCTGGGGAGTGTGTGTGTCTATGTCTGCCTGTGTGTGTGTGTGTGTGTGTGTGTGTGTGTGTGTGTGTGTGTGTTATCCAGAGATTTTGGCTGCCCTTCTGCTCTGTCTCTCTCTCTCTCCAAGACGATCAATACTGACAGCTCTGAAGGGCCTGAATACATGTGTGCTTAGTGTGTGTTGAACAGTCATGCATGTGATTTTTTCCAGTTTAAGATTTTTCCAATTTTTGACAAACCTCCTGACCTCCAACATACCAAAGCACCCTGGAAACTTTTCAAGGACCTCTGGAACCACCCTTAGGACCACTGGGACCCCCTTAAGGAGACTTGGAAAACTCCCCAATATCCCTTGAAATTTCCTGAAGCCTCATAGAACCTCCTTATAGACATCTGGCATCCTGCACACATCTGGCAGCTCCTACATGATGCCTGGTTCCTCCTTTACAGCCTCTGAAAGTCCTGGAATCTGACCAAGGGGTCTTGAACCTCTCGAAGAACTGAAAGTCCTGGAGTTTCAGCAATTCTTCATAAAACCTCCCTTAGAACCTTCCAACGACCCTCCATAGCCCCAGAAAGCGCACCAATGACTATTATAAACTTCCTTGAGAACCTCTGAAACTCTTGGAACCTCAACCACGACAGTTAGAGCTGCCCCAAGAATCTTAAAAGCTCATAAACAAACTCCTGGAATGGCACCCGTTACTCTTAGGACCCTCTAAGGAACCTCAGCAACAACTCTTAGAACCTCCTGAAGAACCTCTAAAAACTTCTGGAACCTCAACAACAAGCCTTTCAACCCCCTCCAGAACCGACCAGTGATTTTTAGAAACTCCCAGGAAACTGTGAAACTCCTGGAACCTTGCAACATCTCCTAGAACCTCCTTAAAAACCTCTGAAACTCAGTAAACTCACCAATGACGCAGAATCTACCTGAGGACATATGAGAAAATCCTGAAACCTCCCCAATGACTCATAGATCCTCCCGAAGAACTTCAAAAATGCCTGGAACTTACCAACAGCTCTCATAACCTTATGAAGAACCTACAAAACCAGTGTTTCTTAGAACTTCCTTAAGAACCTGTGAATGTCCTATAATTTCTTCAAAAACTCTTAGAACCTCATCCTCAGATACCTCCAAAGCTCACGGAACTTCACCATGACTTGTAGAATCTCATTAAGAACCTGTGAAAATCCTTGAGTTTCATCTTAGACTGTTTAGGCTTCCCAAAGAACTTCTGGAACATCTAGAACTTCAACACTGATACTTAGAAGCTTTTCCAAGAACATCTCAGACTTCTGAAAACAACTCCTGGAACCAAATCATGACCTACTGGAACTCTCTCTAGGACTCCTGGTTTTCTTGGAACACAGTTTGGGAATCAGTTAACCTTCCGCAGGTATCAAGAACCTTTTGTACCATCCAATCCAGACTGTCTCACATTTTCTGTCACATGGAAAAGTAAAGCATCAATATACAGTAATAGTAGCTACTACTACTGCTGCTACTACTACTGCTACTGCTACTGCTACTACTACTGCTACTGCTACTGCTACTACTACTGCTACTGCTACTACTACTGCTACTGCTACTACTACTACTACTACTACTGCTACTGCTACTACTGCTAGTACTACTACTGCTACTACTACTACGACTACTGCTGCTATTGCTGCTGCTACTACTACTGCTACTGCTACTACTGCTAATGCTACTACTACTGCTGCTGCTACTACTACTGCTACTAGTATTAGTACTACTACTATTATTAATAATAATAATATAAACAGCTTACAAAGTAAGAGGAAATGAAAATTGTTTCAGTCTAGACGAGTGATATTGTGTGTGTGTGTGTGTGTGTGTGTGGGCTTCTTTATATTCATGGGGTCCGAACTGGGAGCCAACTAGTGGGGTTTGACGGCTTTGTTGGGACCAAAATGTTGGACCCCACAAGCGGAAATGGCTGTTTGAGGGTCCAGACCTGGTTTTAGGGTTTACGTCAGTATTGACAGGTCCCCATGAATATAGTAAGACAAGGATGTGTGTGCTAGTGTGTGTGTGTGTGTACTAATTGAGCTTTTAGCTTAATTAGTAGAATAATATTGAGACAGGCTGAGTGACTAATGGGCCCTTCACACACACACACACACACACACACACACACACACACACACACACACACACACTGACGTTATCTGATCTGCTGTGAGTTCAGCTCTCAACGCTTTTATTTGTTCTCTACAATGAGCCCCTCCCCAGCGGCCATGTTGGAGGTCTACTGTGTCCCAGTTTCACTGTACAGAAACACCACACACACACACACACAGTAACAGACGCTGTCACACACACACACACACACACACACACACACACACACACACACAGTGCCACAAACTGACCTCATGTTGTCAGTTGACAGTGAATTGATGACACAAGCTGTCAATCATTCAGACCCAAGAAACTTCCTTAAGGCCCCGTGCAGCCTCCTGATAACCCTTTAGCATCTGAAGGAAACTGTAGTGGACCCTGGTAACCTTTGACCTGTGTCAAGGGCCCCCTGCTTCTCTCTGTGGGGGTAAGAACCAACAGGATTAAGATGAGTTTGCTCCCTAAATTTCCTTATTCATTGCAATGTGTTCCTATTTCTTAACTGATTCCTTTTTCCCATTTGAACAATGAGATATCAACATTTATATGGAATAAAAAACAGCCAAGGATAAATAAAAATATACTGCAGAGGCCTCGTACAATGGGACGTATGGCAGTTCCAAATTTCTTCTGCTATTACTGGCCAGCTAATATTACAGCATCATTGTATTGGATGAGGAGTCATGTCACTAGTCCCACGTGGATGGTAATGGAGGGGACATCCATTGGAACTACTTCACTGGTAGCTTTACTGTATTCTAAATTACCATTTAAACAGCCCTTTTCAACCTTCACCTCTAATCCAGTTGTTATCCATTCAGTTAAAATCTGGAACCAGTTTAGACGCTCCTTTAATCTTACGGACGCTTCCTTGTCACTGCTGAGAAGAATTCACGTTTGCCCCGTCAGTCACGGACGAAGCTTTTGAAGTTTGGTCAAGAAATGGAGTAGGCGCATTACTTGATCTCTACATTGAAAACATGTTCGCCTCTTTGGAGCAGTTATCACAGACATTTAATATTCACAAGACACATCCCTCCAGGTGTTTACAGTTCAGTGGGTTTGTAGTATCTAAGTCAGACTGGTTCCCATTATGTGCTCCTGTATCTCTGCCGGACTGATTTTTTTAAACGTAAAACTGACACAGAAGAAATTATTAGCAGAATTTATACGTTGCTTAACACACATAACCTGACCAGTTTGGACTCTCTTAAAAATAAATGGGAAACAGACCTGGACAAAATAATCCCAGAGGCAATCTCCCAAAATACTCCTCAATATGCCTTAGGAAAACTGTAGTTCAGTTTAAAATCGTAAACCGTCTTCATCGGTCCAGAGATAGATTATCTAAAATTAAGACAGACTTTGACACTAGACGTGATCGATGCAAACAAGCTCCTTCCACATTGCTACACATGTTCTGATCATTTCCCAAGATCAATAGATTTTTGAGACCTTCTCTAGAATAAGTGGAAGGATTCTCTCCCTCCAACATATGTCCACCCAGTAAAAATCAGATATACCGTTAGAGGGTCCACCAGATACTGCATGGCAACCATTTACACCCAGCAGGAACCTGATATAACTGCCCTATGTATTGTGCTGTCTCAAGGACCATGAGATCCTCCTCAAGAACCAAAGGAACTTCTAGAACGTCCTGGAGTAGCCCTCAAAAAAACCTCCTCAATAATCTCTACAACCCCCTTGAACCCCCCCTGTGAGCTCCTTAAGCACCCTTTGTACTGTTTCAAGGACTCCAGGTGCCCTTTCAAGACCCAAGAAACTGACACTATGAAGCCTCCAAAAACAATTAGCATCTGAAGGGAACTCGTAAAGGAATCTTAGAAATATATAAAGGACCTTGAAATCCTCCCCAAAGACCCATTAAACTTTCTCAAGGGCCACTGGAGCCTCCTCGAGAACCCTTGAAATCCTAACTTGGACCACAACAACCCCTGGAACCCTGGGCCCCTCCAAGGGCACAGGAAAGTTCCTCAAGGAACTCAAGAATCCTTTTCAAAACCCAACAATAATGGAACACTAGAACCACCTGGAGTATCCACGGAACATGAGCGACCTCTACAACCTTCTCAGAATTGTTTTTTTCAAGGACCCTGGACCCTCCTGAAACACAAGAACTGTTTCAATGACACACACACACACACACACACACACACACACACACACACACACACACACAGATGTGTGTTTCAAAAGAGGAGACAGGCAGCCTGTCGCCATGGTAATGATCATACCTGTCAATCAACAGGTGATCTGTCAGCTGATAGGCTGATGGGCTGACACCTCACTTCCCCCCACCTCGACCTGGTAATGACCTCTTTCTCTCACTCACACACACACACACACACAGCATACAGTGTGTGAGTCACTGCTCATTAAATTACAACCATTACAAAACTGAAAAGATGATCCTGTTATTCTGTGTGTGTGCGCGTGTGTGTATCTGTGTGTCTGTGTGTGTGTGTGTGTGTGTGCGCATGCATCAGGTACAGTATCTCATGTTCAGTTTCGCTGTGTTGAAGTGTCTCATTGGTCAGATTTTTCTTCGCCTTCTTCTAGTGATTGGCTCAGACCCCGAATGCATCGTTGATATTAGATGGTGCGTTCGCTGTCAACTTCTTCAGAACTTCCCTCTCATCATCCTCATCCGCCTCTCCTTTTCTCTCTCTGCATATTTCCCCCGTGTCTTCAGAAACTGTGTGTAACTTTATCCACAGAGCAAACACACGCAGCCTCTGTCAGGTGTGTATCAGGTGTCTATAACGACGGAGCAGTGCAGCACAGTTTGTGTGAGACAGATGTTTGTGTGTTTGTTGGGTTTTTTTTAGAATTATATCCTGAAGAGGGAAGACGGCGAATAAGAGGAGGGGAATGTCTACTCCAGCCCTGTGAAGCCGGAAGCCGTGAACCTGAATGAGAGGGTGCATCCAGCCTCCGATAGCTTCTGCAGTGCTTGAGATGCTCTGCCCACGTCCTGGTGGGATGGTTGTACCTGGGGCTCCAGGTCCTACTAGAAAAGAAGAGGTTCGTTTGACGGGGGGGTATCGTTTAATATGGAGATAACCCCTCTCATTTTCAGTTTCAGGTTTTTGGTGACGTGTTGAATGAATGTGCCCTTTATTGTGCATCTTCTTTTCTGTTTCATTCCTTCCTTCTACTAAATTAAAGACACGGTAATGTCCCACTGGTGGTTGACATGAATCTAATCCAGTGTTAAAATTTGTGTCACAAAGACAGGTTTGAATCCAGGATTCATTTTTCTGGATTAAGGTTCAGTCCTTAAAGATCTGCATGATGGTCAGTGGTGGAAGAAACCAAACTAAAAACCAAAACCTTTACTTAAGTGAAAGTAGCAACCCGACAAAATTAAAATAGAAATTTTAATACGAAACAATTATCTTTGAAATGTACTTATAGTATCAAAAGTACAAGTATGCATTAGGCAGAAGGAATTATTATATGTATTATACTTTTGGGTTATTATCACAAAATCATTGAAGCTGGGAGTGGAGCTGCTTTTTACACACGGCTGAGTAGTTTAATCTATAACAGTGCTTCATGTCACACGACCTACGTTGTTGTGTGTTGCTTGGGTTTCATGTCACACACCTGTGGTTGGCAGAGTAGTGACGTGCCGAAGGATGACGGAGGGCGGTAAGAAAGCCACACTGTCCTCCCACCGAAATGTTCGGCGCCTTACCGATCTCTCCGAGACGCTTAATGTTCATGAGTCCGAGTCAAGTCTGGAGTCTGGTTTTGTGGGACTCAAGTGCCCACGTCCGAGATATACCCTTTTTTTTCTCTTTCTTCGGTCACAGAAAAAGACGGTTACAGTAACCTACAGGTGATTGTGTATTTATTCTGAAATGAAACATTTAGGCGACAGTATCTCATCACAGAATGTTGGTGTATGTGCTACTGTTGTATGACTTTATTGAGCTCATGCAGAACATCTGGAACACATCTACATACATGATCCACATTCATAACAGCAGCTGCTTCTGTCTCTCTGTGTGTCTCTGGTTTCTAGAAAGGAAACACACAGTAGGTTTGGACGCGTATTTGATCTCTTCTTGTCTCAGTCATGTTACAGTTTTTACTGTAACACAGTTTTTACTACACTAAACATACTATAATGCTGGATATCGTCCATTATATTCATCTATACACACACGTTAGCGTAGTGCGGCAGCTTGAGTCACACCATTTAAAGTTGATTTTTCTCTGGGGTTTTACAGTGTGTTTCCTCTGGGTTTCAGCTTTCAAAACCTCCTGACTTCCTCAGGTTTGAGCCCATATATCAAACTTTTAAAGCAGCCGCATAGCGTCACACCCAGACCCTTTCAGCCTGTACTCAGGGCGCTGGTCTCAGACCAGGACCTGTACTTATCAAACTTTTAAGTCACAAGTCACAGTGATAGAAGAAGAACTCGGATCATTTACTCAGGTAAAAGTACCAACACTATAGTGTAGAAATACTCTGTTACATTTTAGAGTCCTGCAGTGAGAATGCTACTTTGGCAAAGGTATTGCAGTAGTAGGTTAAGCTATAACACTGCCTCATCTTTAAACTATAAATATAAATGTGGTGCAGTATGACGTACAGTGTGTCCCTCTGCAATGTACTGGATCAGGAGTCGAAAGTAGCAGGACATGGAAATACTCAAGTAAAGCACAAGTACCTTAAACATACATTGAAGTACAGGACTTGAGTAAATGTACTTAGTTACTTTCCACCACGGCAGACGCTCCAAAGAACCACTAATAAAACAACTTTATCAAACAACCCAAAGGTTCTAACCTACATCTGCCGTAATTTTCTTTATAAAGTTTGCTTTTTGTGTGAAATCCGTAATATTTCCATCAACATGTGATGTTAACAACAGTCTGATGTATTTTTAATGATAAGATTATGGTGAAATAATTATGGTTGACATGGAAACGGAAAAAAAAAGCAGCTGCAGCAGGAGAGAAATTCTGCTGCTGGTCGACATCAAACATCAGAGGAAACAGAGCGTTAATAAGCGAAGACAATGGAAAAAGAGGGAAAGTTATCGTAAACAGAAAAAAGTGCAAAAAAGGTGGCGTGGCTTCCTGTCAAATGGTCAAATCGAATGTAAAACTACCCTCTGAGTTATTATTGATCATCCCCAATGACGTTTTGTACAGACGTTCTGAAGTGTGTTTCTGTGCTGCAGTCATCTCAGATCTGCTCTGAACTGACTTCACACTCCTCTGCAGCTCTCTGACATGTAGGAGCATTTTAATGTCCTATGAAAGGTTTTTAAAGTGAAGAGTTTTAGTTTTATCTTTTTTGCGGTTTGATAAATCAGTCCAAACACTCAGCCCCTTTCCAGAGCTCACAGACATACGCAGGCTTCAGCTCAGCCACTCAAACTCCTGTTCTTGCTGCTTTTCCTACTTTCTTTAGTATCATCCTGCAAACAAAAAAGCCTTGATCCCCAAACATGCAGTTACCAGCGTGTCTCCATGGAGCCTAACGCTGGTCCGCCACTTTGGTCCACAGTGAAATATATCTCAGCAACTATTGATGAAATTTGGTTCAGATTAGGGCTGAAAATAATGATTATTAGTTTTGTCAGTCGGTCAATTAAACGTCAGAAAATAGTGAAGAAATGCCAAGGTGACGTCTTCATATGTCTTGTTTTGTCCAACCGACAGATTGAAACCCGTAATGTTCAGTTTGCTGTGATATAAAACAACGGGAAGCTGAACATCACATCTGAGAAGCGGGAATCTGAGAAAATTGTGGCATTTTTTCACTACATTTGCTTGAGAAATGACTGCAGCCACAAAATAGTTGCAGATTATTTTTCAGTCGATCGACTAATCAATTAATCGTTTCAGGTCAACTTCGGACGTTCATGGTCCCCTCAGGATGAACTGTAATAACCCTGGCGACCCTCTGACTTTTCCTCCAGCGCCACCATCAGGTCGACATTCGAATTGATCCAGTACTTTGGTTTATGACGAGCTGCTAGCAGGGCTGGAGGGGTCCATAGTGTCACTGCCGGCTTCATCCTCCATCCAGATGTTCGGAAAGTTTCAGAAACCTTCTCCCCTCACGCCTCCCCAGCGTCGGATTTGGGGGGGGGGGTCCTGCGTCTGACCATTTCTGTTACTATCTAACTTACAATCTGACATCACAGCCACCTCTGGCACTGATTGGTCGGCTGTTTGTCTCAGCTGTTGTCATTCTTCACACAACCTATTCCTATCACTTTTCATGTGAACGTCTCCCGGAGAGACCGTCTGAAAGTCTCCATATTTAAACGTCAGCCCGCCACTCTGAGCCGCAGAGACCGATGATGCTGAACGCTGTGTTTGTGTTCAACACGGACGGTTATGAGCGATTCGCTCCAAATCTCTCTGGAAATGTTAGATGAACATGAATCAGTCAAATGATCAGATGTGAATCAATGAACTAAAAGTCAGAGTAACTGGTTGAAAGCAGCTGAATGAAGTGGATGAAGAATTCACATTTTAACTAATGCTAACTGGCTAATTGGACAACTTTATTTTTCGTATTCTCCATAATGAGCCAGCGTGAAATGAGAACTTCTGGGTCCTGCTCCAGAAGAAAGAAAACCTCATTCAAAACCCCGCTGAGATTTCTGGCATCAATCACAACTGAACAGAGTCTTCCTCAACAGGACGTCGTGTGACTCGCTTCGTGTCTTTGGATGAAGATGGTGGGTTTTTGTAAAACTATCCGGTATCATCGTTTATTCAGTGTTTATGTGTTCGGAACAACGTTTCCCATCAGCCCCAGACGCAGCAGCGGGACCGACGTCGCAGGTCACAGCTAGGACGAGCGACTTCCGAAGAGAGCGCTGGGGAGCTTTATGGACCGAAGCACATCACGGTGAGGGAAGTACCCATGCCGCCTTTCTTGTGGTTTTATTTCATGGGAGCTGTAGTTTTTAGGATCTTAAAAATAAATCACTGGTTACTTTTTGTTAGAATCGGGAACGTCTCAGCTTCTAGAGGCCGGTGCTGCAGTGGCTGGAAGGAGGACCGCTGAAGAAATGCTTAGTGAGAGATTGTGCCGAGTTACAGAACATCATGACTGCGAACTGTCGACCACCCCCTAGTGTCTGAACGCAGGGCTGCCCCACCCACTGTCAATAAAAGGTGAATGTAAAGAGACTGAACTGTTTCTACTGATTTTGTGCTGATGGCGTCAGCTACCCAGGTCCAACCCGCGCTCTCTGAATCCAGACTCCCCAGTCACGGGGACAGACATCAGTGAGACTGGGACTCACTCCGTCATCGTATTGTTCAGTAGCTTATCGAGGAACGTTTCCTCCCCTCAGGGTGAACTGGAACAAACGTGTAGCGCCATCATCGGGTCAACCCTGTCATTTGTCCAACTTTCCTGTTTAGCATTTAGCTCAGAGTTCAGCCTCACAGAGCTGTGACTCGCTTCATTTCCTCAGTGCAGGTCGATTTACAACTGGATGATACTGATTTTCTTTTCCTGAATCGTCCTTCATTTGAATAGAAACGTCGACCTTCCCTGATGTTTGTGTTGGAAGCGCTCCTTCAGCACAAAACCCACCTGTGTAAAATCTTCTGCAGGTGTTCAATCTCCCCTTACTCCTGTCATTTTCCCGTCTGGGCTGATTGAGAGTGAGGCTGGGGTTCGGTGCCTTGCTGCGGGGCACCGTGGCAGGAATTCAACCTTTAACTCACTCTGCTGCATCACCTCCACTCAAACCGATGTGACTGTGCTCAGTTCAAATGTTTGGATTTTTTTCATCAGAACAAGAGGAAAGAAGGTCAAAGGTCGGGGCTGATTTTGGCTCATCTGATCGGCCGGCTGAGACGGGAAACAGGGTGTGTGTGTGTGTGTGTGTGTGTGTGTTCTTGGCAGGCCATTCAGGAGCACACACACCTCAGGGAAATTCCAAAACTAACACACACGCACGCGCACACACACACACGCACACACACACACACACACACACACACATTTGTCCTTCTGTACTTTTGAGGACCGTCATTGACATAATACATTCCTAGCCCCTAACCCCTGACCCAAACCGGATCCTAACAGGGTCATTAAAACTAGTCTGAACCTTCAAACAGCCCCTGGAAATAGTGAGGACCGGCAATGTCCTCACAGTGTGGAAACGTCCTCATTACAATGGTTTAAAACTGATATTGGTTCTATCACGTGTTTGTTGGTGTGCGTGTGCGTGTGTGTGACTAATGACCATGTTGTAGATTTGAAGAACATCTGTTGAACATATGTAAAAGTTTAAAGACAGAGAAACACTGGAAATCACTTTAGCGTCTCTCTCGCTCTCTCTGAGCCGTCAGTCACAGTCTGACTCCTCCCCTCACCTGAAGGGGGCGGGGCTAGAAGCACAGTCGCACCTCTGTGCAGGTACTGCTCCCGGGAGCTGTTGGTCACCTGCAGCTGGCTCCAGGAACCTGCGTGGACGCTGGTCTGAGGTCTGCGTGAGGTGGTGCATCAGTCTCTCATTAATAACAGTCCATGTGGGGGAAAGGTCGTAAGCCTGGTTTTTGCGCGTACACATCGTTCACACACTGCAAAAAGCAAAATCTCAGTAACACGACAAACCTTAAATCAAGGTGCTAGATTTTTGTTTTTTATCGGACAAGATATTTCATTTTTTATGTTGGAGCATTTCACTTGTTGTCTTCTGTCTTATTATAACTTGCTACTGAGATTTCTTTGCTTGTTCTGAGTAACTTAATGTTTGAAACCAGAATTACAAAGCTGCTGCCAAAACTCAGCTCTCAAAAACAAGAAAAAAATGTTACTTCAAATACGAAAAATGATCTGTTTTGTTTTTAAAAATCTCAGCAGGTGAAATTTTCCCGTTCTGCTGGCAGACAGTTTTGTTCGTTTTATGCGATATTTTCCCCATTTTAACGCGTTTTTCCTTGGTTTTGCCACATCTGGGCCCTGGGGTGCAGGAAGAAATGTCGAAATATCTTTTTCACGTTGTTCAGGTTTGCTTACCAATCTCACTGATTGGTTTAAAATTTAATTTAAAAAACGGTTCATGAGCAATTATTTCCTCCTCATTGATGTTTAGATCCTGAATCTGAAGGACTTTGTAAAGTCTGTTTCAGTGTGAGCTCTATGGATCAATCATCAATGATGTAATAGTAATGACTCAGGAATCTGTTCTGCTGCTGTTGGAGAACCTCGCTCGGTGAGGCTGCGCTTTTTCTTCTTCGTCTTCTTCTTTGACGGGAGTCGATACAGCTCCACGGTGACGGAGATCTGTGAAACACAACCGGGCGTAAACCTGTGTACACACAGCCTGGACTCATGTCAATCATTGTTTATGGTGTCTACAAAGTCCACCAACATTTCTCAGGACAAAGACAGACATGACTGTTACTTTGCATGAGTGTCATTAAGAAATAACATTAACCCGAACAAACACACCAATGCTAATGCTCTTCCTTCGAATAAAAACAAGTAGGGTTCCTGTCTACACAAATGCAACAAACCGCACAACATGCTGTGCAGTAAGATTATGTTTTAGGGCTGGTTCATAGTTATTAGACTTATCACAAATATCAGTGGGATTTTGAATGAGGTTTTCTTGGAGTTTGGGTTTCACCTTCAGTCGGAAAACACACTTCAGGGAAAGGCGCACAGACAAACTGTCAGACGAAACTGAGGGAGAAACAACGGAGAAGCTCACTGCAACAAAACCCCCGACAACAACCTTTATTTAGACAGGAAACAAAGACTGTGTGTGTGGTTTCCTGACTCTCTCTTCCTCTGAACCACAGACAGACAGACAGACAGGAGGTGAGACACAGACTGTCTCTCTCTCCGTTTATTCTGACAGGAAACAAGCCGATGAAAGTCAACCAGAGTAAACACACTGGCTCCGCCGGGCTACAGGGCTGTCTCACTTTTCTAAAAACAGAAACATATGTCACCAGAATGATGTTAAAGATGCTGGAATCACATAGAAATTCTGCTGGAGGTGTCTACGGCTGTGACTATAGGCTACTCACAGTTACCAATAATCAGCTGAACCCCTGTTTGATCACAAGTTCAACGTGTCAGCTTGAAGGTGCTGACATGTCAGTGATGTGTTCATCACTTGGTTCTGCTGAAAGCTATTGGACTAGTGGATCCGTTAGTCCTGGCTCGAATCTCGAAGCTTCTCTGCTCTCTGTTGCTTTGGTGGCGTCAGGCTCAGCGCTCCTCTCCGGTTTTCTTCATCACTCGACCATCTACAGCTCTGGAAAACACAATCAACAGAGATCAGACCGATCTGACAATGTTAAGGGGAGTGATTAAAAAATCCCGATTCTTCCCCTTTAACCGGATCCAGACCTGAATGTAACGGGTTCTTCCCTGGCCCGGGCTCCGTCCCTCCACCAAGTTCGGTGCAAATCAGTTTGGTAGTTTTTGCGTAATCCTGCTGCCAACAGACGCGGGTGAAAACAGAAGGTCCCTGGTGGAGGTAACCACGAAGATGTGAGCTCGAACCCTGAACTCCAGATTTAATGTGTTCATTGATTTTGTTTGTTGTGGATTATAGTCCAGACTGCTCAGCTGATTAACGAGCACTTTTTGTTTTGAGCTTGTGGGTTTAGAAACTCAGAGAATGCAACTTAACTTTTGCAAAAAAGCACTTTTTTCTCTTTCCAAACAATGTTTGGTCACTAATAAACAACGTGCCGTATTTCCAGATGACTTACAAATATTTGGATATGATTTTTACCCGATTTATGAATTAAATTGGATAAAATCATATGTAAATTGTCCCGGCTGGAATTCAATCCTCTGTCTCCATGTCGCTGGTCAGTGACCCTCACCACTGGACCAGCTTTATCACTTATTAAAACAAGTAATAATATTAATAATAATGATTCACCTCCATCAGTTGGACGGTATCTTTACATTTTTGTGTCTGTCATTTTGATGAAGTAAAGGACCTGAGTGCCATCGCTGGGTTTGGTTTGCACATGGGATTGGTTGACTGGACAGATATAGAATAACTGTGGACTGATCCTTTAAGACCCAGTTCCCTTGTGTCTGCTGAGTAATTTTGACGTTATTGAACCTCCATATGTGTTTTCCATCCAGCAGGGTCGTCTAATTGATCCACTCTGGAAAGTATTCCTGACGAGCTTTCTGTCCGGAGGTGGAAAATCTCCCTCCGTCCGTCCTGGTGGTCTCAGCCGGCTCCACGGACGAGATGGTGAGGAGGGGAGGAGGCCCCAAAGGACTGTGGGTTGAGTCTGGATCAGAGACCAGCCTGCTGACAGTCGAGCGTGTGTGTGTGTGCGTGTGTGTCGGATGTTTACAGTGTTCATATATTTCCATGTTCAGATTACCACAAACATACATAATTGGCAGCAACACAAACGTACGCACATGTGGAGGTGATTTATACACTCTCCACCTCTGCCTCGGTGTCGTCTCATTGGTAGCGGCCTGAAAGGTGAGACCCCGATACCCTCGTGTGACCTTTGACCTCTCCCTTCAGTGGCGGTAGGAGGCTCCGCTTCCTCTTCCTGTGCGCTCCTCCCAGTCGCCACATTCCAGCTGTTGTCCAGAGAGGAAGTGATGTTGTTTTACTGTCTGTTTTACTGACCCTGCTGCTGTTCCAGGCGGTGGTTTCCTACGTTTCCCATGATGCCTTTCAGCATGGAGACATTCAGTCTGTGCTGCCTGTCGACCACATCACGAAGTGGAACCCGTGACAAAAAGATCTGCTCACTTTCTCGTATGATGCAAGATTTTTTTCTTATAACAGGATGTATGACATTATCGTTTTATAAGGACTTATTACAATCATTTTCTCGTTGTAACCAGGGGTGGAAGTGAAAGCGTTTAATGTCTTTACGGTAACAAAGTCGTTGTTTTGTGTTCTTGGTGTTTTTGGAGTACTTTTAAAAATCAGTAACTTATTGTTTGCTTAAGTATTTTTGGTCTCAAGTATTGTACTTCACTACATTTCAAGTCGCAGTGGTGGCAGAGTAAAAACAAAAGTCTCATGAGAAATTCATGATAAACCTTCATCAATCTGCAGAGAAATACTTAGAATATACAAACTGCATAATGTGGAAAAAATTAAACAAGGTTTAGAGACTTTAACAGGTTTAACCAGGCCCGCTAGCTCACCTCACCCGGACTTAGCTGCTGTCTGTCGCAATCAGTCGAACGCAGCGATTGACCTTTGATGTCACACACACACTTTTGTCATGTACATCCGGTTGTCCAAGCTGGGGTTCGTTCCCAGTCCCTGGTCGGTGTCCTTCAGCACAAACTGATTTAGTAACTAAAAAGATTCGGTTTTAAATCCCGTCTGAACTTTAACAGCTGTTACGGATGCGATTGGTCAGTAGGCGGAGCTTTTATACGCCTTGATCTGTTATCTCGAACGTAACCTGACCCAGGTGAGAAGTGAACCATCGTCCAAACCCTGAAAACCCAGGGTTAAGCCTAAAGTTACCTCACTTAACCACAGATCCTGCTTCGTAGTCCAGGTCTCTGGTCTCATCAGGTCTTCGTTTCCTCCAAAGTTTTTGCCATGGTCATCGCTGCAAATTCCAGGTTTTAGTTTGTTGTTGTACAGCTCTCGTCACAAAGCACACACACATTTCTTGTTCCCGTTGAACAGAAAGTCGAGAGCTCATCTGTTTATCACACAGGTTTTTAATGTGTGAGGCGTCTCTTGCACAAATATTCATTTTTCTTTATTAAAGTCTAAAACCAAGAAACATAAAAAGGCTCGTCTCTGAAACCACTTATAACCTGACATTAGTGCCCATCAACACTCCTGTCTTCCTGTCTTTCATTCATTCTTTCTCTTCCTCCCTCGTTCCCTCACCTCCTCTCTCAACCTCACTTATCTGTTTATCAGTGACGGATGGATGGAGAGATGAGGCTCTCCTCCCACACGCAGACAGACAGATGTGTTGCACCATGTTCAGGCGGAGGAAGGGGACAGTTTGGACTGTAGATCAGCATCACACAGACGGGACACACACATGGACACGCACACAGAAGCAGAACAGACGGACGGGATGTGTAAGATGGCTGCTGTCTACACATGTCACATCGACCTCCATTTCATGTCTCGCTTTTCCTCCTCTGATCCTCCGACATCTGGGACGAGTTAGAGAAGGAATGAAGGAATGAGGAGAGAGAGGGAGAGAGGGGTTTAGTCAAAGTTGAAGGTCTGATGCTGAGACAGACAGCTCAGTGTGTGTTTTTATTATAGAAACCAGATTGGCAGCATGTTGAGAAGCTGACCCTGCCTCTCTCTCACACACACACACACACACACACACACACCTGGAACAGTTCCAGATGTTTTTGCTGTTCGAGTCGATCGGAGGAGACTGACAAGTTCTTACATTCAGTCACACTGAAGCATCCAGGAATTAGCCTGATCCAGGCAGCAGGCGAACCGAGCAACTTTATATTTGTAGATATTATTGTAAATTTCGAGTTTTCATGTGTTTTTTTGTTATTTTTGTTTTTGTTTGTTTCATCGCTCAGTCAGAGCAGAGGGTGATGCAGCGACATTGCTCTCCATGTCCAACGGGTGGTGCTGTTAGCTCGGTGACGTAGTGCCGACTTGCAGCTCTGCTGTGACGGAGAAGCTAACCGCTAACATGCTAGCGTTTGTCCGATTCAGTCACTTTATTTATCTCTGGGGGGGCGGGAGGGGGGACTAGTTTGGTCTTACATGCGTGGTTGTGGTGGTTTTGTGTCTCTTTGTGTTCATTTCATTGAATTTCCAGTGACTTTAAATGGACGCTGGATCTACTCTAACATGTAGTACTTCCCAGACATCTTTTCCCTTTGTATGAGATTAATGTTTTGGTTGCACCTTATTTTATGGTGCAGTAATGAGACGTAACAAACCGTAATTTGAATCAAATTGGACAAACACTAGAAGTTGTATGTTCCTTGAACTCAAAAATCACGGTGAAGGGATTTGGATTGGAAACTTGTTGAAGGTTTGTTTTATATTTGTGCCATAGACTCCATTTTAATGCAGGCTTGAGAATGGTCTTGATTGTCTCTTTGTGCTGGCGATTCAAAAGTTACAGAACCTTTGAATGAAGTCCAGCGTGCGAGACGCTGGCTCCTGGTAAACCGGACTTAAGTTGTAATAGCTTGAAAAGAACACTGCCATTCCAGCCAGGAAGTTGGGACGTGGAGGCACGACCACCTGACCCTCTGTGCTCAGCATCCAAAGGGCTGCTGTGAGCACATCTCCTCAACATAAGCGAACATCTGGTTTATATCTAAATGTTTTTTCTGTTGCCGTCCACGTAAACATATCCACACGGCAAACTGTTGAACTAAAATAGATCCCTCACGTGGTCTCGGTCTTTGCAAGGCTTTACGACAGATTTTTTTTTTTAAAAGACAGTCTGGGAGAGTCGGGAAGTGGCCGTTTTCTCTCAAAGTCAGCTGCTGCTAAAGAGAAAGAAAAACTACAGTCAAAATTGACAGGTTCATTGCCCTAAGTTGATCGTACCAACACAACTTCCAAAAGTGGAGTGTGCCATAAGCAAGACGATCAAACTTCACCAGGGTACAAGCAGGTACGCCACTGGATCACTGTGATGGAAAAAAACCTGTTATACTCTCGAGGGCTCACTGTTTGCAATGATGCATTTCTGGGCTAAGAAAGCAAAAGAGAGAGAAAATAGAAAAAATTAGTTAAGGTTGTGTGTCTAAAACGACAACAACACAAAAACAATAAGCACAGCTTTAACTAACCAGGTTTGGCTGAGCCACAACCTGAAGACAAGTGTTTCAGTACCCAAACCCCAACTGCTCTGCGGCGCTCAGCAAACAGACTTTTCACGAGTAACTCACTTCCTCTGATAAGTTCAGCGTCATGCTTCACAAAGCAGGACTCTGATTTGATGGAACCACGTCGTAAAAATGGCGTCGACGTGGTGACTGGGATGTCACGTTACTCATCTCACTTTAGTTTATTTAACTTAGCTCACAGAGGAGCTGTTAAATATCAGCTGAAAAGAAAGGTCTTTCATTAGGAGTCAAAGTCATACGTTATGATCGATACGGTATCTGTTAAATTGAGCAATACGGTAACGTAGTCTGGAAGGTAGGAAGGCCAGTGGCAGTGGTCTTTTGTTTTCAGGGTAACGGGCCACCGGACCAATGGACAGTCCCCCCGTCCTGCAGGCAGCAGGGCTGATGCATGTAGCTAGCTTTAGCTTCAGTTACACTGGCTGTATTTAGCTAAAGTTTGCTAAAACAAAAAACAGAGCGGACTGAGCTGGTCTGTGTAGGTACAAAACACGACTTGGCTAAAATGATGAGAAATTACAGTCACTCACACAAATGAAACAACACTGTCCTCAGCAAAGAGGACGATGACTTCGTGGCCTTACGCCAACGCTCACTGAGGTGGTCTGAGGTGTCCGCTTCATGCCTCACGTTACAACGTAGACATTAGATTACGTCTACTGTGCTCAGTTACCGTAGTGACATTTTGAATGGGTCAGCTAACGAGATCTAGTCGCATTGGAACCTTATATCTACATTGTCTCAATAACCTGTATCATACATAGGTTACGTTAACTAACAAGTTGAATCACGTTTTAGTTTTGTGTACCGGTACTTGCCAATTATGGGCGAGTGGGACGAGTCTATTGTACTAGGATCTCCTATTTGGCTTCTAATTAGAGTATAATTCGGTAAAATGGTTTTTCAAGTGTATTATATTTCAGATCTAATAAGGAATTATATGTGGTTTTAGTGTATGGTGTCTAATTAGGGTATGACTGTGTTTTTCTACTGTTTGTTAAAAAAAGGCATTACTTCTGATTTTCGTCTAATTTGATATGAAGTACGGCTCGTTACTTGTCATTAGTGCAGCGTAAAATGACGTGCGACCGATGTTCTTGAACGTGTAAATAAATGTGATGGACTAAAGCGATAAGTTTTGAGACAATAATTTATCTTGCCTCACCGGGACTCGGAGGTCGGCGCCGTCCACCGTCCAGTGGTGTCAGTCTTCTGCCTGCTGAGGTTCGCCACACTGCAAACAGCTATAACCACACCCACCGCCGATGTCACAGTGTACTGCCCACACCCAGGGTACGTCTCTGCATCACTGCAGCAACGTGGAAACTTCAACTCATTTTTACTAGTCTTAGAAAAAATCTATGAATATTTTGAAGTAGTTAAATAAAATTCTGCTTGTCGGTTTTTTATTCTGTTCAATTCTAATCTACTCTCCACAGCTGTTCTCACTCACTCAACATTATTTTTAATCGTCCATGAAACGACCTGAGTGTGTGTGAGTGAGTGCGTGTGTGTGTATGTGTGGTTAGTTAGGCTAATATTATTTTAAACTGTTGACCGAGACTGCTGAGAGCACACACACACACACACACACACACACAGATGTTTGAACGGAGGGGTAGAGGTGTGGAGGTGTGGGGGCTCTGCAAACTGTGTGGGTCAGGGTGGTTAAAACAAGCGCTCCTCAGGTAGGGTTTTATTGGCTCGGACTGTGCCTTGGAAAAGTAAGACGGCATCCGCGATTTGGATCTGTTAGACTGAAGAAGACAGCGTTTCCACCTCCATCAGACAAATGGGCAACATGATGAAGAACAGGTTAAACTGTCAATAGGCACAAAACTGGTTCCGTCACGTCATCGTACGTACAGTCCACGACGGGACATAATAACCAACATATACAATATTAACGATTTAATGTTCAAATGCTTTGTTGTTAAAATATAAGAGAGAGATACAACATCGAACGATGAGACCATCTAGTACACTAGTCTAAACCAGGGACAGGTCTGGGGCTCTCAGCAGGATTTCTTTACAAGAACAGGTTCAAATCAAAATCCTCATGAAGACCACGAGGACACAAAGGTCAAAGAGAATACTGGGGATCCAAAGTAAATGATCAGTCCAGATCCAGGACCACCAGGTTTCTGTCCCCCTTCACTTAAGTTGAAATGACTTTAAGGAGGAGTCTCTCAGTCCTCCAACAGCAGCTGAGGTTCACTTCATATACTGACAACAAGGACTTCCTGTTAGACACACACACACACACACACACACACACACACACACACACACACACACACACACACACACACACACAGGATGTGGTGCAATTAACAATAATTGTTGGTGTCATTATCTGAAGTTTCAACCAAACGATGCCGAAAATATCTGACTGACACTGTGTGTGTGTGTGTGTGTGTGTGTGTGTGAGTGTGTGAGAGTGTGTGTCTGACAGATGACAATGAGCTTCTTTTATTGATACACATGGACACACACACTCTCTCTGATATATGAGTCGAGCCACATCCTGCTTTTGCTGCAACAAGCATGTAGACAACCAGACACACGCCTCTAGGAGTGTGTGTGTGTGTGTGTGTGTGAGAGAGAGTTTCATTCTATCTGAATGGATGTTCAGTCTCACTGACATCATCATCACATTCCTCGTACGCACGTGCGTCTATGTGTGTGTGTGTGTGTGTGTGTGTGTGTGTGTGTCTTCCTGTTTCCTTTCCTGGTCGTCGTGTGTGTGTTTTAAGATTATGATGTGTGAGCTTATTTATTTATTGAATAGTGGAGATACTGAGAGGTTTGGGGTTTTTTTTGGGGGGGGGGTCGACTCCCAGCCAGATCATAGCTGCATATTGATCAGTGTGTTGACACAGGAAACACAGCCCCCCCCCCCCCCCCTCGTGTGGATGGGTGTATTAGCAGCCACAGTCAGGACACCACGCGAAGCGAGTCAAGTAAAAACCCCACAGGATGGCTACGGCTACTACGAACCCAGTTCACCTCCACCGGTCTCAGTTCCCCAGCCCTCAGGCCGCCTCACTCGCTCAGCAGCAGTTGGTGATGAACTGACCCTTGGTTTGACTCCGAACCGTCACAGCAGCCACTCAGTCCTGTCCACAGACTGATGAAACGCAGGACGGAGTGAGGCTCTCCAGAGACTGACCGCTGACTGTGAGTGTGTGTGTGTGTGTGTGTGTGTGTGTGTCCTCAGGGCAGAACCTCTTAGTGTCAAACCGACACAGATAAGATCGACAAATGACTCTTCTTCACACACAAAGCAGGCCAACAGTTCAGACTGAGACCAGGTCCCAGACTCAAAAACCAGGACGCTGAAACTGTTCAATCCAAAAGCACTTATTGGTCAATTCAATGTGAAACAAACAAAAAAAAAAACTCAAAACAATTGTAACTTTATTTTACAGGTTCTGTATTTTCCAGCTAATTTCCAGGAAACTTTCCTCATAATTTCCAGGTTTTTAGCGGCAATTTAAAGCTAAAAACCAGCTCCTTCTTAGGAAATTATGAGGAAAGTTTCCAGGGAATTAGCTGGAAAATACAGAACCTGTAAAATAAAGTGTCACCAAAACATTCAACCAATCAGAAAAAATTAAAAGAAATGGAGGAAGAGGAGAAGCAGACATCAGGTGACCAGTCAGGTGAGTCTCTGTGACTAAGACTCTCATCTGACATCTCAACACAACGAAGGTAATTTGTGTTTTCACAGTGTGTGTGTGTGTGTGTGTGTGTGTGTGTGTGTGTTCTCACCTTTGACCCAGAGATCAAACTAAAGGTAACCAGAGGTCACTGTGGACCAGCAGCTGAGGAGAAGGAATCTGTCTTGGAAAGGAAGTAGGTTTGTTTTCAGAGGGGGTGGGACAATGACGTAAGACGGTTTTTATAACTTATAAAAAAATATAGTTTTTGTTTTTCCATGATAATGTTAGTGTAACAGCAACATAAATCTTCAAAATATAGTAAAGGTATGAAGAAGTAAAATTGCTCATTATGCAGAATCGTGTGTATTTCTGATTTGTATAATATTTCTGTATTTCTGATAATATAGTATAATATAAATACTTGAACTCGTGGTGGTAAAGGTGGAGCTGATCTGACGACTTAATGAACTTCCGGGTCTTTTAATCTGAAATTATACATCATCCTTTGTTTGTTGTGTATATTTTGTGTTAATAATCTGAACGTGTAGAGTGACTACCTCCGTCACATGAATGTAGAGAAAAAGGTCCAGTGTCTCCTCATAACATATCATACAGCGCCTAACAGTATATTCAAGTCGATCGGAAACCATCGATTGACTTATTGATTAGCTGATTGACAACCATTTTGATAATCGATTCAGTTTTTTTCTTGCAAAATAAATCTTGCTAAACGTTTCATGGTTCCAGCTTCTCAGATGATTAAAATGGGTTTGATAATCAGGAGGACGTACGAAGATCAGGACTGGCCCACCAGAGACCAGGGTCACATTCAGAGTCCCGTCGGTGGTTCAGGTTCGGGAAAGATGGTGGTTCTGGTTCAGTGTGAATAAACAGGTTGTTTCTGAAGTCACTGTGAACTTTTTCTGTATTGAACCAGACCAGGATCTTTCCTGAGCCTGAACCAGGTGCTGTGAGAGTCTGAACAGAAGCATAAAACCAGTCTAACGATGCTGGAGTCTCTGCAGGTGGATGTCGAGCTGCAGGGTCAGATATTCTGGTGGGAAACAAACACGTTGCGACTGACATGATGCTGTTGCAGTTTAATTGTGTAGAAACATAACTCCTACCAGACAGGACGGTTCAGTGTGTACAGAGAGAAGCCTGTGATGTTTCAGTACAGAGGCCGTTATGAAAAGTATCTGTGGACGCAAGTCTCAGACACACACACACACACACACACACACACACACACAGCCTGCTTCACATCTGTTGGAAAAGATCCCGACATGCCTGATAAATGTGTGTGTGTGTGCGTGTGTCTAATTCAATTATGCTGCTGTGAATTTCAGGCTTCATCAACACACACACACACACACACACACACACACACACACACACACTCGCAGCAAAAGCAGATGCTGGTGTGAAGAATCAGTTAGTGTTGAACATGTTTCCGTCTGTTTCAACTTCACACAACCTGAGAGAGAAGGAGGGAAGGAAACAAGGAAGGAGGGAAGGACAGAAGGATGGAAATTTAAATGGACGGAGGGAATAAAGGAAGAGTGAAGGACATAAACAAATGAATGCAGCGTTCTGTAGCAGAATCTAACGTTGATTGACAGAGAACAGTGTTGGACTGCAGGTTAGTGATGGGACACTGCCCTCTGCTGGATGGAGACCACATTACAACCTGCTCAACACAGGCCGACTGACAGATGGCTTGTAGTGAGACAACCAACCAACCAGAGACTCAACCAACCAACCACAGACAAACAACCAGAGAAAACCAACCAACCAGAGACATAAATCCAACCGTAGACAACCAACCAACCAGAGACAACCAACCAACCAGAGACTCAACCAACCAACCAGAGACAAACAACCAGAGAAAACCAACCAACCAGAGACATAAATCAGACAACAACCAGAGACAACCAACCAACCAGAGACATAAATCCAACCAGAGACAACCCACCAACCAGAGACATAACTCCAACCAGAGACAACCCACCAACCAGAGACAACCAACCAACCACAGACAACCCACCAACCAGAGACATAACCAACCAGAGACATAAATCCAACCAGAGACAACCAACCAACCACAGACATAAATCCAACCAGAGACAACCCACCAACCAGAGACAACTATCCAACCAGAGACAACCAACCAACTGGAGACAACCAACCAACCACAGACATAAATCCAACCAGAGACAACCCACCAACCAGAGACATAAATCCAACCAGAGACAACCAACCAACCGGAGACAACCAACCAACCAGAGACAACCAACCAACCAGAGACAACTAACCAACCAGAGACAACCAACCAACCACAGACATAAATCCAACCAGAGACAACCAACCAACCAACCAGAGACAACCAACCAACCAGAGACAACCAACCAACCACAGACATAAATCCAACCAGAGACAACCAACCAACCACAGACATAAATCCAACCAGAGACAACCAACCAACCACAGACATAAATCCAACCAGAGACAACCCACCAACCAGAGACAACCAGCTAACCAGAGACAACCCACCAACCACAGACATAAATCCAACCAGAGACAACCCACCAACCAGAGACATAAATCCAACCAGAGACAACCAACCAACCACAGACATAAATCCAACCAGAGACAACCCACCAACCAGAGACAACTATCCAACCAGAGACAACCAACCAACTGGAGACAACCAACCAACCACAGACATAAATCCAACCAGAGACAACCCACCAACCAGAGACATAAATCCAACCAGAGACAACCAACCAACCAGAGACATAAATCCAACCAGAGACAACCAACCAACCAGAGACAACCAACCAACCAGAGACAACTAACCAACCAGCGACATAAATCCAACCAGAGACAACCAACCAACCACAGACATTAATCCAACCAGAGACAACCAACCAACCAGAGACAACTAACCAACCAGCGACATAAATCCAACCAGAGACAACCAACCAACCAGAGACAAACACAAAGACTTCTGACCTTTGACCTTGAATAGCAATGTTTTCTCTCTCAGGATGTCTCCCTCCCTGTTGTAGACTCTGCAGGTGTAGGTGTACTTGTCTCCATCTGTGGGGTATTTCAGGGTTAGACTGAGGTCTCCAGTTTTCAGCAGGTCTTCCTTCATCTTTGTTTGGTGTTCGGTGTGAACCTCTTCCTGTATCAGAACTGTTCTGATACACGTGGAGCTTCCTGTTACTGTCCATCCGATCCACTTTGATGTCTTCAGGCACATGAGCTGTGGTTTTGAAGGGCAGCTGGACAGAAGCCACCCCTGAATCCACCTCCACCTGTTGGACTGAGAGGACAACAAACCACAACATGAGCAGCAGCGCTCGGCACGTTTTCTTTGACTGTATGAAGTGAAATCTTTGTAGTGAGAAAAAGGTCAAACACTGACGCTTAAATTTAATCAAACTTAACTGTGTAATTGGAAATGAAACATGTATAACATATTTAAAGAGTAAATGAATTATGAATATCGAAAGTTATCTTTTTGTTTTTTTTATTGTTCACGGCCTGAGAAGTGGACGGTGGTGCTGAAGGCAACTGACTGTTAAACAGTCATGTACAGTGAACTCAAAGCAGACAAGCTGCTGCTGCTACTGGTCAGAAACCTGCAGCTTCACCAGGTCGTATGACACATGTGGGTATGAAAAGACAAGTTCGGTGTCACGTGAGTAAAATAAATACTGCAATACACTCACAGCATGATGAATTCACGCTGACCTGATGATATGTTGAATCTGCATTTAGAAACAACACAGTTCATGCTGATTTCTCCCTGAGCTACCGTACAACAGCACAGGTGTCGTAACCAGTAAGCACCTGGCAAGGCGACTCTCTTCTACAGCTAAGGTTTGTCCAGAAAATCGCTAGATTTGTCGCTAGGTGCTTTTGTGAGGAAAAATGGCTAAAGGGTCTGAAAAGTCGGTAAATCTCGAGACAAAGGCGCTAAGTTGGCAACAACGTCCCCTGATGAAGCAACAGAAACTGTCTGAACCATTTCATCTTGAAAGAGCAACAACCAATGGGGAAACTCCAACACTCGGTGCGTCAGTCAGTCATAGGGCTGGCCCTGCTGCTGCGGTCCAGCCAAAAATAAGAGTCTCTGGAGAGTTTGAGCTCTCTAACAATGCATGCCGGGAAGCCTGCCAACATTTTTTGTTTGTTTAAAACCTCCACATAATGAGCCGAGTCCCAGCAGTCGATTCATTCAACTCATCATTTCAAGTCAGAACAGCTCATGTTTGAGTCTGAAATAAAAACTAGACATTTTAAGTTGACTTAACTTGAAACTACATATTTACATTAAGTTAACGAGTTGATTCAACCGATTTCCTGAGGTTTTACAGTGTAGGACACCTGTGACCCAGAATCTGTTTGTGTCTTTAGTTTGTGTGAATGTGCTGGTTTGATTCCTGCCTATAAGGTTAAACGGTTTTACTTCTCTGCTGCTTTGTGACAGCCTCCCTATGGAAACGCTTGTGTCAGTTATTGAATTACTGTATGTTTTAGTCCATGTTTTGCGTCTCAGTGTGTCACTGTTCGCACAGTGACTTCCATCAAAGGCTCTCACCAAGGTATTTCAGTGTTCAGCTCAGGAAGGAAAACACGTTTCAGCTCTGCAGCTTCAACACAGCTAGGGCCGTCCACATACTTCTGGCCACGTAGTGTGTCTCAAGAGGCGATGGGAAGTATGCGTGTGTGTGTGTGTGTGTGTGTGTGTGTGCGTTTGTGTGTCCAGAGTGACCACATGACTGACTAACACACTCTCAGCCTGAACATATGAAGCCTGTCATTTGTCCACAAACCTAAACATTAACATTTTTCTGTCGCCGGGCAGAACTTTGACTCCTAAAATATTCTGTTTTTTTTATTGGAAGGAGGGAGGAGGCGAGGTGGGCGTGGCCTCTGATCTGTAAGGTGAGTGTGAGAGAGAGAGGTGAAGAAGGTTTTTGTTTTCTGGACATTTCTCTTTTCTTGTAGTCCTGACTTCAGATCAGTCCGGCGTCTTTGTGTTTTTCACACCTTGTTCTGGATTAAATTTTTCCTTTTCTGGCTCCTCCCACCAGGTGAGAACTAATCAGGTCATCAGAAACAGGTTTTTATTAACTAAGCATTGGAGAGGCTGACCAACATGCTAACTGTTCCCATAGACATACAGTCATTGTGCTAAGCTAGGCTAACCTCTGTGCTCGGCATCAAACTGAACCGAGGCTGAAATCATTTTTTTCATTTTCACCGATAAAACTACTTTTTAATTTCACTGTCAGCACTGAAACTGATTTATAACTGATTAGAAACAGAAAGGGTTTTCATGGATGACACCGAAGCTGGTTCAGAGTTTCTGGACTGTGATGAACAGTGTTGATAAATGAATAAAATGATTAATTTCCTGTTAATCGATTCTGAGTCTGAGCTACTGAATGTTTTCACTTATTCATTTTAAAAACCCAATATTCACCTCGATTTACTCTGAAAAAACTGTGCTGGACATTTATCACTGTTTTCTGATATTTTCCTGTAAAGGCTTAATTGATTGATCACAAAATAAACAATCGACTTATCAATAATAAAAATAATGGTTAGTGGCAGCCCTAAGTTTTAGTATTTACTGCTTTATGTCACTGATGTTCTCAGCAGAAAATCGCTTTAAATACAGGGACTTCTTTTAATGCTCAACTTCAAGCCTCCATATTTAGCATTTATAAGCGGAATGCTAAACATTTAATAAGTTAAGTCATGTGTGACACGCTGGGATATTTTAGGCTGGAACTCACTGTTTGCAGCTTTAATATTGTAGTTTATAAGCAGATGAAGACATACAGCATGAATAAATCAGTTATTACGTCTTTATATACCGATTATACAGCTAAATGTGAGGGGTTAAAACGACGAGCCCTAAAATATGTTTATATGATATATGTGCTTCATCTCGAAGGAAAACACACCTGGAGACAGACACCTGTGGAAGATGCTGACCTCTGTGCTCCTGCTCTGCTGTTTGCTGCTGGAGGTGGTTTCTTCGGCGCCGGTGAGAAACATGAGCATCGTGTTTTTGGTGGCTGTCAGAGTTGCTTCTCCAACAGCCTGAGTTCACCTGTTCATCCCCAGGTCATTATTTCTCAGGTTCATCCACCACTGTTCTGACTCCTCTGCCTAATGAAATGCCGCCGACTCAGGCTGGCTGATTAGAGCTGTGAGAAGACGTCACAGTTTACAATCTGAACGGGACGCCTGAAGACTAAGTCAATCAAAAACCCCCCCAGTTCACCAGCTTCCAAGCCCGCCCCTGAACGGCACCACACCTTTTAGTAATGCTCCCTGTGTGTTTCTTTCCCTCCAAAACACCAAGACCACGATATGAACGCTGAAGAAAGTGCCGCTGAGCTGCCGAGTGAAAGAGGCAGGAGAAATGTCTGAGTGTGTTCACGGACATGGACACGTGTATTTTAAACCCTCTGCGGTTTCTGGCAGGCAGATAAACAGTGTTTCACATTCAACACACGGATTTAGAAACGGACCGGAAACACACACACTGAGCTGTTTTTAGAGCGCTGGGCTGATCCAGTCTGACCACATTTACTTTGACTGTGTTTCTACATGTTTGACTCTGACGAACATTGATGCTCAACTGATGTCACACTCTCCATGAATCTCCACAGACAGATCACACACAGCTCCTGCTTCCCCTCTGCTGTAAACTCATCAGCTTTAACATGAACCAAGTTATTTAGCTTTCCTACTGTGTCTTTAACATACATCCCAGTAAAACCAGTCTGATCTGGTGTTCTCTAAGTGGGACATCCCAATGTTTACTCTGATCCATTATTTAGGTATGTTTTTGTTTATTGTCTTTTAGATGATTGTCTTTTTCACTGTGTACTGTTGGCCTACAGCTGCTGTATCATGCTTTTTACTAATATTAAGATTCTCCTCTTTTTTATTTTGTCCCTCCTTGTAAGTGATCTCGGTGACTTTGCCATGTCAGTCTCATATTCTCAAATTCTGTTTTTAGGATGCGACCCGTTCAATCAATCAGTAAACAAAGGTCGTGCGTCAACGCTGCATTCTCATCATGTCGGCAGAATGCGAAGAACAAGAGAAACACTTGTTATTTTGACTATTCCACGGTGGTTAATGAGCCCTGGTGCTGACTCTGTAGTCACAGCGGATACACAGAATAATGAGCTTCTGTTGTAGTGAAACCAGATCCACACAAACGAGCTGGACGGATTCTATCAGTGTTAGAGTTGGATTTTAATTCTGGTGCAGGTGCAGCCGTTCTCCTCACCAGGTGGGAGACGTCATTTCTGTCAGATTCACCGGATGAGTCAGTGATAGTGGTGCAGGGAGAAAACAACAATAATTAAGTTCAAGAAAGGCTCAGTTATCTCCTCCTTTTAACTAACACACACCAAAGAATTACGCCGCAAACCCGCTCAGCACGACCCCGGGTCTCCATCACAGTGAACCAAACAATGTTCATATGCACAGAACATTCTGATATTCTGTCATGGCACAGGTTCTCACAGTAAAACTGAACCCTGCAAATCAGCCTCCTCTCTCGTTCTGCAGCTGAGTCCAGACAGTGGTTCTTGGTCGGCCTCTTCGTCCGACAGTGATGAAGGTCTTCAGGTAACACAAACACGACGACTACCAAATAAAAACACCACAAAAAATCAGCTCCACAAACATCTTCACTGCGTTTCCAGCCGCCGGCTGTGCATCCGGTGGTGGGAGTGGCCTCACCACGAACCCCGCCCATCGCGCCCGCAGCCCCGCCCGGTGTGGTCGTTAAGGTCGAGGACACAAAAACAAACATCTCGCTGAGCTTCGCCATCTTCATCATCGCTGAGAAGGAGGAGGAGGGGAGCGGGACTGACCAACGAGAAAGGTAAAGATCGGTCCCTTGCCGCCTCGCCTTCGTTTTTTTTCTCCTTGTTCATCTATTTCTTTTTTTTCAGCTCTGATGACAACAGCAAGAGGGATGACGTCAGCGATGATGTCAGCAGTGAAGAAACTACAAGGTCGGGCATCAAGTTAACGGCCTCGATTCTCCCCGCTAAGCTAGAAACCAGCAGCCAACCAATGACTGAAGAGTACACAGATCACATGATCATCACCAGAGACAAACACCTTTCATCAGAAGAAATGATGGGTGATCAGCCGATGTTTTCCGTTTCTGGTGCGGAAACAGATGAGTTTAGCAACACCTCATCCAGGGGGGACACCTGGAACCAAAAACCGACTCTTTCTGATGACTTTGATTGTTTTATCAACAGCTCCACTGGGTCTCATGTGCACCAAAAACTTATGGTTTCTGATGAGTCTGATGGTTTTAACAACAGCACAGAAAGCAGGGAGATCTACAGTCAGCCAGCTGTAACTATTGTAGATTGCCTTGCTGACAAAAACAACGCACGGTCTGATGATTTTACTAACACTGCAAACAGCGAGGAGACAGCTGCTCCAGGATCACCAGTTAACGATGACTTTTATGACTTTAACAACAGCACAAAAGGCAGGGAGATGAATGATCAGCCAGTTAGAACCATTTTTGATTTCTTTCATGACATAATTACCAGGTCTGGTGAGCCAGCGTTGTCTCTTTCTGATGACTTTAGCAACTCATTGTACTTGGAGGTCACTCAGCTGGACCCAAACCTCCAGGGTATCACTTTACGTCCAGATAACCAGAGGTCCAACAACACCCAACAGGGGGTGTTAGGTTTTGACACAGTGGACAAGCTTGTTCTGGATCAAGTATCACACGAGGTCACGAGTTCTAGCTCAGAGAAAATGAGCTCATTAATCCAGGATCGAGTCGGTTCTAGCAGAGGAAGCGTTATCAAGGATTTGAGTTTGGGTTCTAGACCTCAGGAGGTGTTTCCCTCCATTCAAGCTCTTGGTTCAACTTCCTTCACTGGCAGTCAGATGGATTTTCTTTCCAACCCTGATGAGAGTGATGAGAGTTCAGAATTGGTTAGCACTGATCCCAAAAATGAGAGAGGTGTTAGTTTAGATTCTGACAGCAATGAGAGCCTGGAGTCCACCATCTCCAGTTTCCAGCAAGACACTGGCTCTAAACATTCCACACAGAAAGTTATTGATTATACAACAAGCTTGATCGCTGACTTGATTAGTCCTGATCCAGACAGCAAAGACACTCAAGACATTTTTGCTGAGTCCATCCAAGAAAACAATGGTGCAAAGTTAAACCCAGTCAGTCCAGAACAGGATGTAGCACCTGTGATGCTGAGCGTATCGATGGATACTGTGTCCATGGGGGGTTCCAGGTCTGGCTCTCAGGTGAATATTACTTTAAACTCCGACAGCTCTGAGGAGAGTCAGGAATCTGTTGGTACACAGGAGGTTGAGGGTTCAACGGCTTTTGAATTGAGTCCTGTCTCTAGAGTCGGTAGTCCAGAGGTCAGCTCCAGCAGTGAGGAGGTCCTGTTGAGACTCGAATCCTCATCCTCTCCTCTTCTGCTTTCCTCACCTGTCCCTTCCCTTCAAACACCAACTGAGTCTGGAAGTTTTAGGTCAGAATCAGATAAGTCTGATTCGTCAGAATCTGAATCTGACACTCCAGGAGCTGATTCAGGGAATGATGCTCAGAGCACAGAACTTCATCCTAATCCCGTTCCAACCTCTGATTCTAATCTGAGTCCAGAGTCTACCTTTAATCCTAGTCTCAGTATGAACCTCAACTCCAGATCCAGCTCCAAGATCAGTCGCAAAGATTCTGAAGAATCACCAGCTATCAAGGTCCCTACAGATTCTGATGCTGATGCTAGCAAAGAGGCTAACCCCACTGTAGACTACAGCACTAACACTACTACCATAGCTGCAAACCCTGAAGCCAGCGTGGATGCTCGGTCTGATGGCGGTGTAAGAGATGCTGAGGTAGATTCAAGCACAGAAGCTATCACAGATTCTGTTGTTAGCTTTAAACCGACAGCCACCACTGAGAACAGCTCAAACCCTCCTGACTCCGGCGCTAGCACTGATGATATTGCTAGTATAGTAAAGGAACGAGCAGGTGCAGGCGCTAGCACTGAACCTAATCCAGATGCTAACAGCCCAGGTCCAAACCAAATTACCATCAGTGAAGAAACCGTGGCCTCTCCTCTTCCTCTTCCTCCTCCTCCAGGCAGGAAGAGGCCTTTTCGCTTTGGCTTCCTCGGCCCCATCAGTCATTCCTATAGTAACCAACCCGTTGCCAAGGAAACAGTGTCAAAGGAAAGAGTTGCCTCACCTCAAACCATCGCCAGGGAAACGTTGGCAATACGACATCGTCAGCTCCAGACACCACAACAGTATCGTCACAATCAAAACCTTTACTTGAATCCATTCCAGGACTTCTTTAACAGCCGTGAACAGGCGGACAGTCGTCACACTAGCGGGAAGCAGACAAGCGTTAGTGTAGCAGCAGCAGCTAATCCAGCTCAGAGCAGCAGCGAAGAAACAAACTAGTGAGGATGGTTTGTTTCCCCATCAGCTGAGCTCGGTCTGAAGGAGGTTGGATCAGGATTTAGCCACCAAGAAACAAAACATACACAAATGAAATGTCCCAAATTCTTCTGTTTTTTCCATCATTAATGATCTTTATCAAACTTTATTAAGTGTAACTAGACTGTACATCCTATGCGAAGGCAACTGGGCTTGCCTGAAGTTCTTGAAGCCGTTTCGCCTTTCATCCGAAAGGCTCCTCCAGTTCAGAACTGATGTCTTCAAGAATTTGAAGCGAGTCCGGTTACCGTTGCATAGCACTTACAGAATACCACGACCTGGATGACTGAGAATCTCCAAGGACATAATTAGACTGACGGTAAAGAGCTCAGTGCACTGCTGGAGCGGTGAGCAGGAACGTCTTTACTTTGTGTTTGCTAGCACCGGAACGCAGCAGCAGATCAGGTTCATGATTCTGTCTGGTTCATGGCTGCAACTTTCTTTTAAAACATTTTATTTCTTTTTCCAGTGTTTTATTTTTATAGCGATCTCTTCTTTTTCTAAGAGTTGCAGGCTGAGAGAAACAACCTCGTTTTTAAAAAGTGCAGTTAACCCTCTGGTAAGCCCCACCAGCCTGTTCATGCACAGCACGTTTGCCGTTTACAGTGATAATGGTGCAGATTTACCATCAAAATTCATAGTTATTTTTTAACAATGGATCATTGATCAAAGACCAACGTAGCTTATCATTTCTATTCATTTAGTGTCAGTAACAGGAAGGGATTAGCAGGTTTTATCAGCGGTAGCTATCTAGCTAATTAATGTTTACACTAGTTCTGTGGGTTGGTTTAAAATTCTATCTAGAACTGTGTTGTTTTAAAAGAAGAATCCTGCAAAATGGTCTTAAATAAGATCTTGATGGGTACACACGTGATATCATGCTAACAGGACGAGGCTAAAGCTAACAGGTAAAAAGTCACCAGCTGATGAAACATGTGGTCGACAGAAATAAAGGGGCAGCACTGTTCTTGTATTGCAGTGTAGAGCTAGTTGTCCTAGTGTTAAGTCTAAATTTCTCCTGTAAATAAACCCTATATATGAGTATATGAATCCAATAAAGATCAGAACCGAGCCGGTAACCTTGCTAACTCTGATAGCATCCAGGACCAGCTCCCACACAGTGGATGTTTCAAGCTAATGTTTCAAGCTAATGCTAATGCTAATGCTAACTCTTGGCCTTGGAAGTAACGTCGGGTTTTTACATGAGCAGATGAACAAAGTTTAAAACTTTCCTTACTCTCCAGCTGTGTTTATGGTTTTAGTATCTGTGACTACAGAGCCACGATTATGGCTTTAACAGGTGAAGAAACACCTGCTGTCAGCGGTTAAAGATGCTGAGCTGTGATTGGACAGTCACTGTTCAGGGACGGGGATGTACTTAAATCCCACATGGTTTCTCTTCGCTTTAGCTTTATTATTAGTTATAATACTGCCCGTAGAATGTTCATTACATCCATTTTTTCTCTTCTCTGCTGCTGAGAGAGTGACTGTACGCTCTGTTTTCTGTCAGCTTCATGCTGCTATGTCACACATTTCTATGTAATGTTCAATAATTATTACAACTTTCAATTCTGTTGATGCTCAGTCAACTTTTTGTTGAGCTGCCCAGTATAAATCATGTTACATCAAGAGTTTGGTTATTAAAAAAAAAAAGAAATCAGTGAATAAACAGCCGTTCTGCCTATTCAAAAGTATCGTAATTGAATTGAAGTATAATATGTTGTAAAGAACGATCAGTTTTAGCTCCTCTGGTTCATTGTTGTGTTGTCTCTTTGATTCAGATATCACTTTTTTAAAATGCAGATTTTTACTATGGAGTTCTGTGTGTGTGCCGTGTTGGTTATGTGACAGTAAATCGGTCCCCCGGCTGGTTGTGAAATGTGTTTACTGTCAGCTGGATGGGTTGTTGTGTTGTCTGCTGGTTCACCACAGCTCCATCAATCTGACTCTGATAAACACATCTGGAACACACTACGCGGAGAAAAGTATGTGGACACCACTAAGATACAGTATGTGACAGCTGAACATGTGATTCTCAAACCTTGGTGATTCATGAGCTGCTATAACACCAGTATCAGTAGAAATCAGGGGTGGAAAGTACTGTAATCAAGCACGTGAGGTACTTGTACTTTACTGGAGTATTTTTACTGTGTTTCCATTTAATGATGCTTTATACTTTTACTGCACTAGATTTATCAGACAACTTTAGTTACTCATTACTTTACAGATCAAGATTTTACCTACAAAACACATGAACAGTTTATAAAGTATGATGCACTCAGACTGGCCAAAAGGAAAATGTAAAAATGAATGTATAATATATATGTTTAAAAAACAATACAATAATAAAAAATAAATAAAACGATAAAAATAGAAAATGATGTAATTAGAAATTTTTTAAAAATTAAAAAACAATAACATTAATAATGTGTGTAAACATAACTGTCTTTAAACTAGGAGCCTGATTGAAGAATGTTTTAGTGCTGATTAAGTGATTTATTTTGTACTGTCTTCCTACAGGTTTTTCACAGTTTTGTCAATATTGTACTATATATTTTCTTTGTATTCCACAGCACGGAACCACTCAGTCAATAAAATGTGGTCACCACTTTATTCTAACCTCCACCAATTAGCATTCATGAGTTGTCTATGAGCACCTCAGTGGTTTATAACCCATTACAATGCAGTTGTAAGCAAATGTATCAACATCATGACCCCTAATTTTTGTGTAGCCGTGAAATGGTTTTTCACATGGTTGTTGATACTTTAATAAACACTTCATTTGTCGTTATATCTGTCTACAACTACATTAGTGTCTAATAAACCATTATTACAGGTTTATAAACTACTTGTAAAGTGTCGGCACCTCTTCAGCAGCTAACAAAACCAGCCCTGTCTTCAGCTTCGATACGCAGGGTGCATTATTCTGCTGATTTAAGCGAGTTGAAAAAAAGTTACTTTATGGTGTTAGAATGAAGTGTTAACAAAATCGGAATCGGAGAAATCCACCTCGAGCAGCTGCAACATTAAAGTGCCGTTTACACATGAATGCGTCAGAAATACAAATCCAGACAGCGGACAGCTGAGTACATTTGGCTGATCGTAGGACTTTGACTTGTACCAGAGCATTTTCATTCTCTCACACTGATACTTTGGCAGAAAGAGGCCGTCACATTGTTTTTTAAGAGTGTGTACACACACACACACACACGCACACACACACACCGTCAGTATAAATCAGGTTGTTTTTCTTGATGGCGGGTTGTCAGTAGGAGGGGGGCAGGGACAGAGGAGGACACGATGACAGCTCACTTCCTGCCGAGCGGACAATAAAAGACCCGAATCACAACGAGACCCGATCAGAACCTGTAGGACCCCCAGACCTGGACTCACCGGGACCATCAGGACTGACCTGTTTCTCCCAGTTTGGACCGATTCAGCTGAGTATTTTTCCAGGATGTTGATGTTTCTGGTGATCTTCAGTCTGCTGGACCAGAACCAGGCTGCTCCCGTAAGAATGGTCTTTATTGATCCCCAAATCAGTTTATTAGTTAGAGCTGTGACTGATCAATGACTCTGAGGTGTGTGGTGTATGTACAGGCACCAGGTGAACATGGCAGCAGCCTCCAGCTAAGTCTTCAACAACAACTGGACCAGTCAACGGTGAGTCTTCATCTGCATCACTGACTTTATCGTACTTCAGACTTTTTAAAATTATGTTTTGGGCAGTCTTGTCTTTATTTGACGGCGGGATTGAGCACGGACAGGTAATGTGTAGAAAGACAGTAGGACAGGAAACGGCCCGGAGCGCAGTTGCTCGCAGCATTTAGGCCTATGTTTTTTTTGCGTCGGGACGGACGGGGGACTTGTGACGGACCGCTACGACCTGCGAGGTGAGGCTCATGCAGTAGGTGGGCTCTGGCTGTGCTAGCTTGTCTACTGTACTGTAGAAGAATGTAAACTGTGAGGAAGAAAGACAAAACTGCCATCAGAACAAAGTAAAGACACGGTGTGAACATAATCGATATCAAAATGAGCTCCCTCAAAAGATCACTTTTTATCAGTCATCAATATTCAAAGGAGCTTAATCACATTATAAAACTTCCAAAAGAAACCACGTCGTATTTTTTATATCAGTTTTTTTTCATTCTTTAATGTGAAGGTCTGTCACCTCCACAAACACCTCCCTCAGCTCTGTTCACAGTGTGGGGTCAAATGTCAGATGCACAGAAAGATCAGTGCTCCTAAAATCCGTACCTGTTAATTCCTGCTGAAATGTGTCACATTACCTTCACCTTGCAGGTCGTAGTGGTGCGTTAAGAGTCTCCCTAAGACGGACTGGTTTTGGAGTCAAAGTTCACCAAAGTTAAATTGACACCGTTTGTGTGATAGCAGCAGCCTTCGCTGACTGCTAACACTAACCTCACCCTAACCTTACCCTAACCTCACCCTAACCTTACGCTAACCTCACGCTAACCTCACACTAACCTTACCCTAACCTCACCCTAACCTTACGCTAACCTCACGCTAACCTTACCCTAACCTCACCCTAACCTCACGCTAACCTCACCCTAACCTTACACTAACCTCACCCTAACCTTACGCTAACCTTACTCTAACCTCACCCTAACCTCACCCTAACCTTACGCTAACCTCACACTAACCTTACCCTAACCTCACGCTAACCTTACCCTAACCTTACGCTAATCTCACCCTAACCTTACGCTAACCTTACTCTAACCTCACACTAACCTTACCCTAACCTCACACTAACCTCACCCTAACCTCACTCTAACCTCACCCTAACCTCACCCTAACCTCACGCTAACCTCACCCTAACCTCACACTAACCTCACCCTAACCTCACACTAACCTTACTCTAACCTCACCCTAACCTTACAGTAATGTTTCCCTAATCTCACTCAAACGTTACCCTAACCTTATTCTAATCTCACTCTAACCTCACGCTAACCTTACACTAAACTCACCCTAACCTTACTCTAACCTCACCCTAACCTTACTCTAACCTCACACTAACCTCACCCTAACATCACACTAAACTTAAGCCAAGTTTTAACTCTAAAACATAATGATTTACTTTATGGGGATTTGTTAATGTCCCCAGAAGGAAGTCGAGTCCCCACAATGTGAGTAGAACCAGATTTATGTCCCCACAACATGAGTAATGCAATAACACATACACACACACAAATATTGTGATGTACTAAGAACAAACACTGCGTTTGTGTGTCTGCAGCCTTTCGCCATCATTGATGTCACTCAGCGGAAAACATCCTCCTCCTCTTCCTCCTCTTCATCATCTGTCTCCTCCGAGTCGAGCCAGAGTTCAGAGGTCAGAGGTCACTCAAACACACTATTTTAACCAGGATATCAGAACAGCCCTGTCTCTCTTTGGCTTTAGCCACAACATCTGGTCACTTGAGTTCAGTGTGCAGAACTTCTACTGACTTTTCTCTCAGTTTTAGATTCTCTCTTTGCAAACTGTAAGCACACAAACATCCCATCTAAGGTCTTTTACATTTCATCGGTGGAGCACTTCTTGTTTAATTCTGCCCTGATGAGAAGAAGCTCAGTGAATCTGCTGAGAGTTGAACCTATTACGTGTAAACTTTAGTGACCGGATTTGTAGAGCGAAGCTTCCCCTCAGTTTGATCACAGCAGCAACACACTTGAAATCTGAGGCTGCTCATTGGTCTGACATGCGAGATAATAACACGATGACGTCACAGCACCATGTGACGAATCACCTGCGTGCTGGAATGATAGTTTGTAAAGAAACTGATTTTTACAGGGTCCTCAACAGATGAGAGAACGACATTACCTGGAGAACACGGTAACACACACACACACACACACACACACACACACACTTAAATTACAGCTGTGCAGGAATTAAATTATAAAACATGAAGAAAACTGAAGTGTACCCCACTGTAAACAAGTTAGATGTTAAAGCAGTGGAAGCATCAGCTAAAGTTGAAGTGCCTGAGATATTTGAGGTGATTGTAGTTTTTGTGGATTATCTGATGTAATAGCGGTGGTTTAATAGAGTTGTGAAGTGGGAGCAGTTACTTCAGTTCCCGCTCATTGTTCCCACAGACGATTTCAGTGACTCTCAACTCAACATGAAACTCTCCTGCTTCAATCATCACAACAAAAAAATAACTGTTAGAAAATACCTGATTCTTTTAAAAACACAAGCGGCGATAAGACTGTGGACATAAAAACTGAAGGAGAGAAGTCAACTACGACTCCCAAGGTGCATTACACTGACAAACATCCAATCACAAAGTGTAAAATTCTGTCAGGTGACCCTCTTAACGACAGGCGGAATCTAAAACAACGCTGTTGCGAAAACTGACTTTACAATTTTGCAACTTAAATCAGTTAATTTTTAGAACGTGTTTTGTTTACAAGCAGCTGAGGCTCATGGGTACTGTAGTATTTTTAGCCAGAAACAAAGTGTGTGAGTAATTCAAACTGGTGTCAGAACAGAAATTTGTGTTATGGTTCCAGTAACATTCAGACAGACTGAGGAGCAACCAGCAGCTCCTCACACTCTACGGCTGTTTGCTCCAGTCAGTGACTTACAAAAGGTTCTGTGATTATCGGTATACTGGTTGTCTGTCATATGTCATATCCTGTGTATGATGTCATATCCTGCAGGCTGTGGAGCAGATGGACTCGTCCCAGGAGGTGAGCTGTCAATCAAACCGGACCAATCTGATCATTCTGATGATTTCAGTGTCAGTCACAGTACTGAGAGTGTTAACTGTATATGACTCTCTCAATGTGTGTGTGTGTGTGTGTGTGTGTGTGTGTGTCAGAGCTCGGACATCCTCCAGTCTCCCAGTAACAGCAGCACCGGTCTGTGGCTCAATGAACTGGTTTTACCGGGAGAGAGAGCGGGCGAGCGAGACAGAGAGACAGATGTCGGAGACGACAGCGTGGGGAGCAGAGAGAGCCGACACAGGGTGACATCATTGTGACACGTGACACCACAACACGTCACATGACATCACAACACGTCATTTCAAACTCAGTTATTAACATTTGAGAAACAGCAAAATAGACTGTGGACATTCAGGACTACATTTCCCATAGCGCTTCAGGTTCAGTACTGACATCAGCACACATCAGTACACAAGAAAAGAAACACACACACCACAAAGCAGAAAACAAGACATTAACTTCTATTGGAAAAGGTAGGTACCTGCTTCTGATTGGACGGACGCACTGTCCGTCTTTTTAACAGGAAGGACGGGCTGCTTTCACATGTAAACATGAGCACTACTGGCAATTCAACGTTTGCCGTTGTCGGAGATTATTCTGCTGCCACCGTAGGTCACAGGTGAAGGCATTCAGGGGCAGCTAGATTTATCAGGATTATATCCTCCCACTCTCCAGTCAGAAGCGCTCTCAGGGATTTTCTCTGTCCTCAGTTACAGGTTAAAGGACAGAATTTGTTAAATGCAAGGATTACAGGTGTACTGTCGACAGCGCACAAGACTATCAAGTTCTAGTCAAATACATTAAAATTCCTGTAAGAGCCGGCGCGGCTTCACGTGACGGCAGCAACCCCCAGCTGTTTGGCAGATGGTTCAGTCCGTTTCTGCCGTTAAGACGCCAGGAGACGCCTCTCTCTCGTTTTTACTCGTCATGAATAAATGTCATTGAAACCCGTCACACTCGTGCAGTCTCAACTGGACTAACCGAACACTTCTGGTGCTGACAGACTTTAAACAGACCCTGAAGAAACTCACCAGCCAAGAAGCAAACCACTTGAGTCAGGACCAGTCAGGCCGGAAAATCAGGGGAGCCACTGTTCAACATAGGCTAATAGGATAAATAGAGAAAATAAATATCCATCACATCAGCAAAACAATGTCAAACTTTCTGTCCCCCCCCCCCAACCCCCAGTCTCTGTTGTTGACCCTTCATCACCTCCTGAGTCAACACCGAACCAGAGAAAGCAGTGTGCCGACGGAAGTGGGCGGGGCCATCCCTACGGTGGGTGGAGCTGTCGGAGAAGAGGGCGGGGCCATCGGAGCACAGCTCGGCGCTGGCTTTGCCCGACTGTTGGACGACAGCGTGGAGCAGGAAGACGGGCTGACCTTTGATGTGCCAGACCGCGCCCACCACCACGGTTACCATGGAGACGAGGTGGGGCTAGAGCTGGGTCTGTAACAGAAGCCACGCCCCTTGTGCTGTTGAGAACTATCAATTATTAATCAATTATCTGATTTATAACAACTGAACTTGTTATTTCATCATATAGAAATGTGTTAATCATCTACCAGACTGTGGGAAGAACTGATTATCGTTATTATTGTAGTAGTTGTTATTATCATCAGTAGGTGTGTTTGCATCGAAAGCTTCAATGAGTTTTCACCTTAAGGACCAACAGAAAAATGCCTCTAAAATCTCCCAACTGTAAATTACAAAGACTCATTCACAGTTTCACCTCAGGATCGCGAAACATGACTCCGATAGAGCCGCCAAGCTGCTTGTTGTTACATTTGTAACAAAGAAAAGATTTTTTTAGATTTATATAGCACTCCTCAAAACAAACGTTACAAAGAGCTTTACAACGAAACAACAACTCACTGTCTTTGAGAGGCAGAAGATCTCTGCTCGCCAGATTCCCACCATCGTAACGAACAGAGCAGTACAGGCCACGGACATGAGGGACTATGTGTAAAAATGGCTGCGATTCCTTAACAGTTCATGCAAGATTTTTGTTAAACCCCTTGATTTAAAGCTGAAAGTCTCCACTTCGGTCACATCTTGATGGCTTCGTTTCAAATTCGCTCTGATGGAGTCCGGAGGCAAAATTACGAAAACTGTGTCACTGTCCAAAAACTTATAATTCTGTGGACACTAAAGGCTTTATACTCAGTCAACAACAGCGCCACCATGTGGTCATTTATAAAGCACTTTGGATTTGCTGGCAACTCATTTTGTCTCCAGTTTGTTTCGGTGGGGTTACTCAGGTCCAGACAAACTTCTTCAAACAAACAGCGCCACCATGTGGTCAGTTATACAGCGTATTAACGGAGCTAGAGCTAATTAAGGGGAGACAGAGTTTCCATGGTAACAAAAAGACTGAAGAGGACGTCGGGATGCAAACACACCTGAAGTTTCAGTTATCACATGAAAATTATGTATGAGATGTTTTCGAAACGCACATGTAGTAGGACGCAGCCGCTAATCCTGCCGTCAGGAAAAAGGTTTGATACGCTGTTAGACGATCAAACAGGAACTTGTGTTTGCTGACGTCTTAGAGCTCGTTTCATCCACTGATCCACTGCTTGATTTTCATTGGAATTTTATTTCCCAACGTGTGCAAAAAAAAAAAAAAAAAAACAATGGTCATAATCAAAACTGATTAGCAGAGTTTACAATAAACAAAAAAAGAACATAAATTCAGAGAAAAATGAAAAATGAAAAAAATAACAGATGTGCTGCTGATCAGTCTTTAGAGAAAACAATAAATCAGTGAGCTGTAATGTTTTACTGTGCATTCACATTTATGCTTCGTATGTGTGTGTCAAGTGTTTATTCTGTGTGAATAAAATTAAAAGTTGAGTTTCACAACTTACTGTCATTTTGATTGTATTCAATACAAGGAAATAGTTTCGTTAACACGCATCTTAACCCGTTTTAGCTTGAGCAAACCACTACATTAATTTAAGACAATACAGACACACACTGACTTGTAAATTTAATTATGTTTGAAAATCTATGTAACCTCTTTTAGATTTACTCAGTAACAACTATCCAAACACAGACTAGTCTTTCACTTCTCTATTCATTATTTTCAACTTGATAAATGGAGAAAAAGCAGAGAAAGAGCTTCACTGTTTTAAGCAGAGGCGTTTTTATTAAATTTAAAAAAGGTTTAATTTATTGCTCAAATACCAAATTTCTTTGGACTTTCTAGTGATTACTGGGTATAGTAGTAGTTTAATTGTTACCAAAGTTAATAATGAATCAAGAAAATTCCTTGTAACGTTTTAACTGTTTAAAAATCTACAGTAGAGCTGAAGCAATTCGTTAACTGACAAATTATTCTGCAACTATTTTGATGATCAGTTATTTTAAATTTTTTTTTTTTTTTTTTTTTTTAAAACCAAAAGAATAAGATTTTGGAAACTGAGAATCAGAAACTGAGATGGACGTTTTTAAAAAAAAAAAAAATTTGACATTTATAGACTGAAAAGAAGTAGTAAATAACCGTTAGTTGCAGCTTTAATCTACAAACACAAAGAGAAGGATCAGTAAAGCAGCAGCAGATTAATCTCTTTATTTTGCTCCCCGTCCAAAAAAAAAAAAAAAAAAACAAAACAAACCAAAAAAAAAAAAAAACCTGAAGCAGTGAAACAATGAACCGTTATTTTGAAAAGACGGACCTGTACAGACGTGTCACTTCCTCTCCTCTTCCTCTCTTTAGAATTCAATCAGTACCCAGGACCAGAGGTCACACACTTTGCTTTGGCTTGGTGAGCCTGTGTCGACCAATCACATCAACAGAAACCCTGCTGTCCAATCACATTCTTTTCTGTGATTTAATGTCTTCATTCAGTCGTTAAACAGGCTCGACTGTTCAGCCAATCGCCAGCGACCTTATGGCCAAGAATATAGGGAACGACAGGTGAGCATGTGTTGTCCTGCTTCCACCAATCAGCTCCCTCCTCGCCATCAGTTTAAGGCTGTTGCCATGGAAATGAGAGGATGACGGGCTGCACTACCTTCAGAGAAAGACGTGTCACATCCTGTCCTGGTGACCTCACTTCCTCTGGGCGGGGCCTTTGTGGAAAAGGTAGATCGGCCGCTGGTTAACTGGAAACACACAAACACTTTATTCAGAAATCCTCCTGACTGATGACCACAACTCCCATCATGCACAGCTGGAGGCTATACATGTGACATAAACTGCTTCCATATGGTTCTCATTCAAGCGATCATCGTTAAGATTTTCATGAACTCAAACGTCATTTTAGACACAACTTATGGTCGACAGTTTTTCAGCCATTAAATGTATTTATATTCTGTTATAACTTCCGTTTACAGTAGATTTTATTGTCCACAAACATAAGGGATTCACAAAAACGATGCGCGTACGTACAAATATATTAGAATATTGTCAATAAACAAACTGAGAACCGACATGAGGTTTGTTTGTCTGCACTGTAAACAGTAGTTCTTCTTCTGCTGTGTTTCTGACAAAATTTCTGCACTGTTTGCTGCCCCCCAGTGCTCAACACGTGTCATTTCCATCTGAACTTTGGGAGCTGTTTTATTAAAGCACACCTGCTGTTACTACCTGTAACCACACTGCCCTCCAAAGGCAAAACACAGTAACTACATATTTGGTCGAAACTGAGTTATAACCTGTAAATCTAATAACTACATGACGGCCCTAAAATCCAAAATGCAGTATCTGCACTTTGTCTGTGTAGTAGTGCTGCATTTTGGCTTTGTGTATCTCCCACACAGTTCTTTCTATAATGATGTAAACCTACCCAAATTACAGCGATGAGTTGGCACTTTAACATAGTTTCCATTATTTTATTTTATGTTGAATGTGCTGAAGCTCCAAGTCTGAAGAACAAAAAAGTGTGTCCAAAAACTTCCGGTCTTGACAGTATATAGTACGTTTACCTGTGTCTTTGAGGAGTCTGTATGAGGTGAAGCCCACGCTGTCGGTCAGGTAGGAAGTGAAATGTTCAGGTCTCAGCCTAATACTCCTGTAGTTCCGATACGTCGTTTCCTACAAAACAGATATATTCACAGCAACGATCCTTTAAATCAGGTCACAAAACACAGCGTGAACTGAACCTGGAGCTTTTCTGTGCTTATGTGAGTGTAAGTGTGCTACCGAGGCCCTCTTGCTGTGGCTGTAGCTGCTCCATGGCTGTGGCTCCAGGATGAATAATCCGCCCGGCAACAGGCTCTGATAGGCCCGTTTGAACAGTCTGACCACGCCCACGTCACCCGACTGCAGCTGCACCCATTTGGTGACGCCCATGCACATGATGACGTCATACTGACCCCGCCCTGGCCACGGCTCACACTCTGACACGTAGTCGCCCTGTAGGAGGAGTCATAGCGCTGAGGTCAGAGGTGTCAGGTGACCTCACAGGCCTATTCTGGTTAATCACAACTCGCGGTCCACAGTGTGTTCGTGACTTAAATTTGCTCATAAAAAACCTGAGCTGAAATGACTGAAATGATAAAAAGCGTTTCCTGTTGTAAACACTGTCGTGTCGTGCTGTAGCTGTCGTACGGTTACTTTTACCACAGGCTGCTGATTTTAAGTAGTTTTTTTCTGAATGACATGATGTGATTTTTAAAGTACAATGACAAATCTAGCACTTTTACTTCCTCAGCTACGGCTGCAGCTAACGTTTATTACATCGTCGATTAATCTGCAGATCATTTTTTGATTATTCAATACTCATTTTGTATATAAAAATAAAAACAAATAAAACAGTGACAAAGGCATGTTATAATTTCCCACATCCCAACCTGACGTCTTCACGTGTCTTATTCTGTCCACCTAACAGTCCAGAACCTAAAGATAAACTGTTTTGGGAACATTCTAGGCCAGAAAACAGCAAACAAACGAAGGATTATTCTATGATCAGAACAAGTGCTCATTAATCGTCTGTTGTAGATGCCTACAATGACTGGTCACTCATTTTAAAGCCATCTGCATGTGTTTGTTCTGTCAGAAACAGTAGAGATCATTAAATAATCTGAAACGTCACAACACTAAAATAAAAACAAGTGGACCCTGTTCCAGAAAGCGGGTTTAGTGAAAACTCTGACTTTGTTAAGCCTGAGTTGAGGAAAACTCTGGGTTTTCAGTTAACTCTGAGTGGGGTTACCATGGTAACTCACTCTGTAAATCTAACCTGCTGTCTGGCAGCTTTTCTCCACCAGACCCTGAGTTTCAGTCAACATGGAGACAACTGTCAGGCTGTCAATCAGTGCCCTGCACTGACACATTTACCGTTCATTAATCTCTGCCCAAAAAAAAAAAAAATTAAAAAAAAAATCTGAAGCTTTAGACACACGGGACTCTGATCGATGAAGAATCATTTCTCATGCTGTGATTGGTCGATCTGATGGGACATCCCTATCATGGATATTGATCATATTGGAGATTATGTGATATTTCTTAGTGAAGATGAAAAGACAAACATTTAAAAACTGGACTAAATGTGTCTGAACTGGTTTTAATATTTCATTTACTGTGTTTAAAAATTTTCCTACGTGTTGAAATAAAGTCATTAAACGCTGCAGACGTCTGATAATTTACACTCAGTTTGAACCTCGACGCTTTTTCAACTGAAAATGATCCAAATCACGAGGCTGTTCCTGGGTCAGACCCAGAGGTCACAATCATAGATCCATAAACTTATGTCTCATCTGTTTGATCCACATTTTCATCTTCAGCTGCCGGCGGCACTTTGCTCCCCTCAGGCTGAATAAACATAGTTAAAACATTTCATATGACACTATCTTCCACTGAGGAAATGAAAGTCTGCTGAAGAACGTGGTCTAGTGGACGACACTGAACAAAGAGTAATAGTGTAAATAATTACTGACTCTTTTTCTCAGCTCAGACTCTGTCACTATTGTTGTTTGTAAAGAGAAATGTGCATTAATGTCACAGGTGAATTTTTCTGGCTCCACTGGATTCAAACGGAGGCTCTGCTCTTTAGTTACCCGTTGCCATGGTGAATCGCAGTAGCGGAGCTCCGTTGATAAAGCCCCCCCCCCCATTGACCAGGCGCTTAACTTAGAGTAAAAATACCAAAGGTTGATTGGACTGAGTCTGATCAGCTGAAAACCCTGAGAGGTCAGGTTGAGTCAGAGTTTGTTAAACCTGATTTCTGGAACAGGCCTCTTGACTGTGTCTGACTGAGACTCACCTGGATGAAGGTGATGTTGTTGGGGAACCTTGTCGAGGAGGAGGAGGAGGAGGAGGAGGGAGGGGGGAGGAGGAGAGGAGGAGCAGAGAGAGGACCCCGACTCACCCTGAACGACAGGGGGAAAGAGAGGAGGGACAGAGCCTGCTGGAACTCCTCCATCACCACCTCCTCCTCCTCCTTCTCTTTCTGCTCAATCACCTCCTCTTCATTCTTCTTGTCCCCATCCTCCCTCTCTCCTCCCCCTTTCCTTGTAGGAGAGGAGGAGGAGGGGACCGTTGTTCCTCTCCTCCTCCTCTCCTCCACCACTAGATCATGTGACAGGAAGTGCCTGACGTTGTGTTTGGCAGCGTGGACCAATCTTTCGTCCAGCTCCACTCCCATGATGTGGGCGGGGTCAAACCTTCGGGCGACGCTCAGTGTCATGTGACCAGCGGCGCAGCCCACGTCCAGCACCATCTTGTCTCTGAACCAATTGGCTTCCAGGAGGCAGAGCCGTGGGTCCTCCTCCGCCCCAACCCGCCCCTCCCACCCATTGCCATAGAAACCGTGGTAGCCATAGTAACGGCTGTGGTTGCCGTACTGGTAGCGGCGTTTGTCCTTCTTCTTCCTCTCTGGTGGCTGAGCGGAGCCGGGATGAGGTCCTCCACACCTACAGGGGGCAGCACAGAGGTCATGTGACTGGGGCGTCCACTCCGATTACTATGTTTGAATTGATTCAGGTGTAACACTCACCTGCCAGCTTTAGCCCCTCCCACTAGCGGTGTCTGGAATTTGGTTGTCTGAGGCACGGTTGCCACGGTGACAGCGTTTGCAGCTCCTTCTGCCGACCTTGTCGAGGCGGTGCGTCGCCGTCTCCGTTGGCGTCCTTCACCCTGGCTTCCAGGTTTGTGGGCTTGGCTCGGCGGAGGGTGGGTGTGTCTCCTGGGGAGTATGGGGGGCGGGGCCACGTCATCTCTACAGGTGATGGCAGTGTTGAGTTCACAGGGAAGAGGAGATGCAGAAACACTGCCCTCCGTGGTCAACCGAGGAACTGCAATCATCATATACAGTAACTGTTAACATGTTATTGACAGGTTATTATTGTGTTACTAACAGAAACACTGCCCCCCCCCCACGGTCAACAAAGGACCTGGAGAACGAGCTTAACATCATAATAACTTACTAACATGTTTTTCACAGGTTAATTAACAACAGCATTGTCCAATTCTCGCAGTTAGTTCAAATTTATCAGTTATTAACTGTTATTAACACATTCACAAACAATGGTCAATAGAGGTACTGCAGTCACAAAATCATTTTAATGACCTTTTTCTGTATTAACACATTAAGGCTCAATTAAGAGGTAAACTGTGTTCTGGTAGGTCTTTTCCTCATTTGTTTGCGATCAAATCCACAAGTGGAAACATGGATACTTGTCACAATTATTGATGATAACTTATGTAATTTATCAATCAATAGTTCAAGTTTACGGTATTTATATTGAGGATAGCCACAACACCCAGTGACATACAACCAAACACAAACAAATACAAATACAAACTGACTCTGGACCCAGACCACAAATCAGACGGGAGTAAACAAGAACTAATTGATGAATTGGGTCTGATCAGTGAGATCACAGGTGATCAGACTGAACTTTATCAATCATATCTCAGCACAACATTTTTCTAAAGTTATATTTTCCTGCAGCGTCCTCTAGATGTCATCAAAGATCCAGATGTTCCAGTCTCACCTGTCAGTCCAGCTGTGGAGGGAAACAGTCGAGCTGGTATCACCTCCCTTCCTCCCCCTCCTCCGACTCCTCCGACTCCTCCGACTCCGCCGCCGCCGCCGCCTCCACCTCCGCTGCTTCCGCCGCCTCCGCTGCCACCTCCATGGTGTCTGTTTCTGTGTCTCCTCCTTGGCTTCAGGGGGGACAGTAGGACGCCCCCTCCCCCCTTCCCACCCCCCCCACCTCCCTTCAGGTTCAGGGGATCAGTGATGTCACGGGGAACCAGGATCTCTACAGGGTCTCCGCCCCGTGACGGCAGGGGCGAGCACTTTGGTGTCTCCTGATTGGTTGCTCTGAGAAGGAGAGGGGAGGAGTTCAATGTTCAGATGTAAATTAAAAGTTACGCCAATAAGAAATGTGTGGGTCAGTGCCATAACCCAACCAAGCCAAGAGGCTGTTTTGATCCAGTAACACAACAGTAGAATAAAAATAACAGCAGGTCAAAACAACCCATCGGTACTGGGTCGGTTAACCCAGTACTAGTAAGTATAATATCCGTCCCAGTCTGTTTTTCTAATAGATTATAATTATAATTTGAGTAATTTCTGAAAAACTATCAATGGACATCAGACCTGAAACAACCATCTTTATGAAGTTTAAAATGCTGAGTTTTTGTTTTAATTGTCAGAAATCTGTAAATTCAGTTCTCTGGCTGTTACCGAGCTCATAGTTAAAGGTAAAGGCTAAAAAATAGAACTGAATTAATAAAAAAAAACTCAACATTATAAACATCATAAAGTAGACTCAATGGCACAACTTTCAGCTGTACTCTATTTGTGATATTGAGCTATATAAATCAGACTCCCCTCTGTTCAAAATCCCATTCCATGTCAAATAATTTGTCATTTACTATCTTTTTTTACCGCACATTTTTAATAACGTCTCATCACGTTACAACAACAAAGAAACACATATATTAACGGACTAGTAAACATATTCACACATATCGAAGCAAAAGAAAAACATCGGAATAGCTGGATTCAGGTTTCTGCAGGTTCACCAAGTTAAATTTAAAACTGTTTGACCTTTTTTATTCCACATAGAACGAAATCTAATAGGAGATTCACCATCATACTGACTGAAGTATGAAATTGTGGTGGAAAACCAGTGGGACAATATGGACTGCAAATATTTAATACTGACATCACATTGTTGGCAGTTCTTCCCGACAGTATATAACAATCATTTCTGATAATATAATCATTTAACTACATCTGACCTTGACACAGAGAAGCGGGGGAAAGTGAAAGAGGCTTGTAGTTTGTGTGTATACGGACTTCCGACAGCCAACAACCACATATACATTCATAATTAATGCTAGTGTCTACAGCAGGTAAGAAAAAATATTCAAGACCTTTATTAATGAAATTTAAGACTTTTTAAAATCTTCTAAGGTCTTTTATTGAAGCCACTGAATTCAGTGCTCTTTAAGCCTTTACAAGACCTCCAGACAGCCTGTGATTAAAAACCCACTTTTCCAAGCCAGAAAAAAGGAATTTTCCCATTTCGTTACTTTTCCAGGTTTTATAGAAAATGTGTATCATCTGGTTTTAAGAGGTTACTGGACTGTTACGGGCTGGTTGCTGAAGTGTACGCTGTCCTCAAGGACTGCAAGTAATGATTATCTTCCTATCGATTTATCCGTAAATTCCATTCTTTATTAACTGATCAATTAATCTATAAAATATCAGAAAACTGAGAAAAATCCCTAAAAAGTCCTAGAGCTCAAAATGTCATTCACAGGTATTCAGTTTACTCTCATGTAATACAAGAAAAAGCAGCAAATTCGCATGTTTAAGAAGCTGGAACAATCAAATGTTCGATATGAAAACATTCATTTTCACGATTAATCGATTTCTTGATTCATCATCGCAGCACTACAGTCCCTGAAAATGAGTAACAATATCAGGTCAAAACCTAGTATCTGTTTTTATCTGTCTGCTTCTCTCCTACTCTCTGTGCTCACATATACAGTGTTTTAATGCGGCTGAATTCCCAATAAAGCTGTTCTCATCTACATGTTCTTCTGCTTCTGTTGTCAGAAAACGGAACAAGGATGAAACAGTGACTGAAACGTGGCCCGTTGAGACGACATGTTAACCACTTGTCACTGCCGAGCTGCTGCTCTGCTGCTGAAATCCTGGTTTTAAAACCGAACAGACACATGAGTTAAAGACAACGGCTGTGCTGCGATTTCAGGTGTATTTACCTGTAAAATGATCAGTCAGAGAAAAAGTTAGAAACTCATTCAGGTCTGTGTTAGCTGCCATGTGGTCAGTTGAATGAGTCGTATAGAAAAGTCTGCCTGGGGAGGGAAAGCCCGACCTCACGCTCGCGGGGCAAAACTGGCGACTCTCTTCTACAGAGAGTAGCTAAGATTTGTCCAAAAAGTCGCTGGATTTTTCGCTAAGTGCTTTTGCGAAGAAAAGTCGCTAAAAGGTCTCACCTGTTGACTTCTTCGTCCAATAGCGAGTTGAGGTTCAGAGGGTCGAAAATGTTCCCGCCCAACAAAAAGTGACTTGGTAGCACAGGCTCTGATTGGCTGTCACTGTTGGCACGGCGACGGCGCTTTGCCAGTCCCTTGAAGCCAACGCCCACGGAGTAACGCCTCTTTCCGATTCGCTGGGCGGGGGGAGGCGGGCCAGTGAGGGGGGGCTGGCTGTTGCCAGGTGGCTGGAGGCCATTTTTTGGGCAGAGTTGGCGGGTCTTAGCCAGTTGCGGCTGCTCTGATAGGGTGACGGTAGCAGGGTAGGTGGGGCTGACTTTGATGGGCACCTCGTGAGGGAGGACTGTCTCTTTGTCCAATGACATCCTGATCATCTTCCACCTGTGGACAGGTCAGCCAATCACATTGATCTAGAGAGAGACAGACAGAGGAGGGGTTAGTCTGACTGACAGGAGGCAGAGCCATCAGATTCACCAGCTCATTAAACAACAGAGAGACGACAGACTCGCTTCAATAATTACATTTAGAGCTGAAATGATCAATCAATTAACCATTAGTCGATCAGAAAATAATCACCAACTATTTATATAATTGATTAATTGTAACAGTCTCAGTCACTCTGTAACAGTTGAACAATTGTGGAATGAGTTGTTTTTTTTACTGGGTCATTTTGTGTTAAATTTGAAAAGGTCAGGCTGCAGGTGAAGAGAAAGAGAAAAGGAAAAAAAGGAAAAATAAATGAAAGTAATGTCCAGTATTGCAGTCTTTTTCTCTTCATCTTAATCAGTGATGTTAAATCGTGACTCCAGTGATGAAATAAACCCAAGTCAGACACATTTTAAGTTTTAAATCAAGTTCTTCAGTGGAAACACCGATTCTCCAGCGACACAGTGATTAAATTAAGCTACACTTACCAATTTATTACTAGGTACATCTAGATAAAACTGTGTTCTTAATATTTTGTCAACCTTAATTCATATAAATGGGATGGACAAGTTGCACCTCAAGACTCATTATTTCTGCACATATGTAGACTCAGTGACCACTTTATCAGATAGACCTTTACAGTCCAACAAAGCATCCATCTTTATAAAGTCTATAAGGCTCAGTTTGTGGTGACGTTGGCAGAAATGTGTACAACACCATCACTGACTCTGAGCTCAGGGGAACTGAACTGACACAAACTGAACATTATAGGATCAAGACAGTTGATTTTATGGCAGAATTGTTGTACTGTATTAGACCGTACAGGTGCACACAGTAAAGAGGAAACCGAGTTAGGGCTGCAACTAATGATTATTTACATGATCAATTAATCTGCCGAGTATTTTCTCCATTATTCGACCAGTTTCTTGGGCTATAAAGTCTCAGAAAATGGCAAAACATGTCCATCACAGTCTCCCCGAGTCCAAGGTAACATCTACGAGGTTCTGTTTTGTCCCAACAACAGTCCACAACCCAAAGAGATTCAGTTTGCAATGATGTAAAACAGGGAAAAACTAAAAATCCTCATTCTGGAGAATCATAGAAAGGGAACATTTTTGGCATTTTTGTTTGACAAATTATGCAAGGGATTAAACGATGATTAAAATAGTTGCAGATGAATTTCCTGTTGATTGACTAATCGATGAATCCACTAATTCTTGTTTCAATCCAGTCAGAAGATCCGACCGTCGGTCCAGAACAGTTTTGTGTAGGTTAAGTCACAAAACAGATGGAGAGCAGTCTCGTCACGTTTTGCTAAAAATCACATGCACTGTCCAGGTCTAGTTTATATCCAGATAAAACATTTTCACTGTTCCATCCAGCTCTTTTTACAGCAGCTGCACAGCTGTTTGACTAACAATCTGCTACAAATAAGTTTATAATATAATATGAACGTATCATACATAATAACATAATGATAACCAACGTAGAACTCTGAATGAACTCTGCCCTGAGTGTACATTTGCACGCTGCACAAAACATGTATAGAGGACATACCTAAGGGATCAGTAGAAGAAACATATTTCTGCTAAACCAAATGTCTGTTTGCCATACTCTCCTTTAACCTTTAACCTTGTTTCTTGTGAGTCAGTGGATAACTTAAAGCTCCTGATAAAACAAGTGACTGAACTGTTCATCTGACAGATGGGACCAGTGGTGAGGGGTCACAGGTGAATGTCACCGTGTTCAAAGGGACCAGTGTTTGACAGGGACCTGATTTCCTCATTTTCAAGGTAGCAAGAGAAGAAGCCAAACAAAAACGTGTTTACAGAGCTGTACCAACTCACAAACTTATCATTGTCACCTATATATCGGCATCAATCAATGTGAAGTCAATCTTACTCACCCTCCTGCAGGATTCTGCACCAGTCCACTTGTTGTCGTCCTCAAACCCCCCACCTTTGTTTCCAATATTATCACACACTCTCACTCAAAGTGTGTGACAGAAATAGATCTGTTTGTGTGTGTGTCGTGGATAAGCCCTCCCCCCATATCCTAAAAACCCGTCCTAGCCCCGCCCCTGCCGCCGACTCCACCAATCCCGGAGCGCCGTCATGAATAATTAAAACCAACCGTAAGAAACGACCAGGTAAACAGTTAGCTTCTCAAGCTAGCCACCTCCGGCTAACTTGCAGGAAGCAGTTAGCATGGAGCTAACACACACACTAACACACCCCCTAAAGAAAAACAACTACCAAAACATCCCCGAAAACCCCCTCCGTGCGTGAAAACAAGCCCCCACCGAGCCTTCTGTGCATGTGAGTGCGTGTGTTAGTGTGCGTGTGCAAGTTGATGAGTCCTTACTTCAACTAATTCAAACGCGTTTAATTATGGCTAGCTGCTAACTGTTAGCTATTCAACCCAAGCCCGCGCTTTTATACGCCAGCCACGGAACCACGTGAGCGACTATAGAGTGGGCCAGTCGCGTGCCGAGCTAAGCTCCGGCCTCTCCCGCTTTGCGACCAATCAGACCCGAAAGGTCGTCTGATTGGTCGCTGCTCGGGGAGGCGGGAGAATAGCCCGAACAGCGAGGCGGCCTGAGCGGTGCCTGACTGGAAATACGAACACAGCTGAGAAATAATCGATTTAACGGATAAATAAGAATAAATAAATAAATAAATAAAGGCTTATCGGGAATTATTTAGCAGCTGCGGATACTATCACACGCAAGTCTTAACCCCAGACGTTTGAATTTTAGCCTCTTTGAGCTCCGCATAGAGCGGGTACTCACTCACCCGTCCGCCCATTAGCTTTTTGACTTTTTTGGCCTGGTTTCGGTTTTGGAGGTAAAACAAACTTCCTGGCTGCTGTACATCTGCTCCAACAAGACCTACCAACCTAATTCTTTATTGTATTAAAGGATCAATTTAAGAATAAGTAACTATCTGATTTTATAGTCCACCAACACTAATAGACCTTTTTACGAGTTTAAGGGAAAAGTAGATTATTTATTTTCCAGAGTGAACCGTTATTAGTATGTTGATTTAAGATGGCATAAACTCAAAGTTTGTGTTTTACATCAACTTATTGTATAACTTGTTGACCCGGTTTGATGACTTGTCATTTATACAAACCAAACTTTACACCTAACGTTTCCCCGCCACGCTCCAACAACCACATACAAGTCATGGGAGTATTGAGAGGTACTGTACACTTAAACATGTTTTTTGAGCTGTAAACATGTAAATTGGTTACAGTGGCAATCCTGAAGATTTTCATTGCAGAAATGTTTCTTACGTTAGTCTCTGTCGCTGAATGAGGTAACACAACGGTGACTGAGCCTATGGCCACCGATGAAAGTAGTGTAATATGAATATATTTGCAGTTTTATGAACTGAGTGTCTGTGGAGACATTCCTGGAAAGAAAATGCTGTATTAAGTTACTGCTAATGCAACCCGAACATTTCCTGCTGCTGCGGCTTCACATTAAAAGCATTTACCTGGAGAAACACAAGTTGACTTTAGTTATGAAAGAGTCACAGGAAATGTCATTTGTGCGTCAGCGTTAATGTTTTCGCCACCCAAGGTGGGCAAAGACCTGCCCATGCCCTGCCTCTTCTGCTACCTCAGGTGTCTCAGGTGAGCTCAGCACTTACCGCTATGCGTCTACAAAACAAGACAACGGTCATCTTGGGCATTTCTGGACAGCGGATCAGTTTGAAATATTGGCTGGCTTTTTTCCTGCGGGCGGAGATAAGAACTCGACGTGGAGGTATAAAGTCTGTGGGTTAGCTGCGGGCCACAACCTGAACCCTGTCTGTCAGCCTGTATTCATCCACGTCCAGTCAAACTGTCCGACTAAAAGTTGCTGAACCAGCTGTGATCAGCTCCTGTTTGCAGTGTAGCCATGGACGTACAGACAACCTTCACTGGATCACTGTGATACTGAAGCCAAAACAGGAGGATTCTGAATGAAATTCTGCAGCCTCTTTTTCCTCTGGTTTCTAAGATTCAGCATCATCATCGATAAAGCACCAGTAGAGACCTTCATCAGACTGTTGGACTTTACTGATGTTAAATTCTCCATCAGGTCCAGATCCAATGCCGTCACTATTCCTGAGGAAAGGAGCCTCGATTCTGTTGTTTATTTTTAGTTCCCACAGTGCAGAATGACATCACTTCCTGTCATCACAGGAAGTACAGGCATCTCCAGAATAACCCGATCACCTGAACAACAGAGACACAGACAGAACCATATGCAGACAGAGTTACATCAACAGACCTGAGCCATATACAAGTAAACTGTTGCAGCACACTGGATGAAACCAGTTACACTGATGTTGATGGTGACCTGGTCGCTCCTCTGTCCAGAACTGGTCAGACAGACACATGGAAAGACAGACAGACAGGCGGATGGACAGCAGCAGCAGCAGCAGCAGAGACACACCTGCAACAGGAGGACAGAGGTCAGTCAAGGTCAGGGGTTACTAAAGGTCAGAGGTCTTATTCTCCTCCCAAGTGGCCTGTGTCAGACGCGACTCTGTCAGACGCGACTCGGTTTCTGGTCTGGGAGTGATCCACGAAGCCTTTTAGTTCTAAAAGCAGCTCCTCGGTCTGAGAGGAGTTTGAGGTCCAGAGGATCCTGGGTTGTGCTGCAGTCAGTGTGCCTCGTCACATCAGTGTCTGTAAAAACCCGATGATAATGAAAATCTCAAACCAAATTTCCATGGATTCATTTTGAGAGCAGAGACGACAGGTTACACTGGAGGGAAGCAGTTTTCAGTGCTACGTGAAGAACTTCCACATCGAAGTCTGATGATTTGTTTTGTCAGATCTTTACATTTCCTTTTTCTTTAAAAAACATTTCCTCACTGAAAGTTGCTCGCAGGAGTTTTGTGCGAGGCTTGGAACTTCATCACCGGTTAGGAAGACTCCTAGTGGTGAAGTAAATCCCTTGTGAATACGGCCCTGGAGGGGCCTAAAGGTCAGAGGTCAACCCTCAGTTTGATTGTTGGCCATAATCAGATGACAGTAAAGGAGAGGCGAGACACAGCAGAGCTGTTGGGTTCGGACCCGACGGAGAAGATTTTCAGTCACATTGAAGTCAAAGGTTCTCTAGAAAAAAAAAAAAAAAACACGTCATAGAAATATTATTTTCTACATTTATATGAATTTACGTCATGCAGCAAATAATATGATCACAGATGATTAGTACAATAGGAGTTAGTTTGTTATCCTGCTTTCCCACCACCAAAAACATGACACACACATTTCTTTGATTAGTTATGATCCTCTATAAAAGCATTTCAACCTACCGTTTCCAGTGGAAACAACGATGATGATCCAACCACAGACTGTTTAGGAGAATTATCTGTAAACACAAACAGCTGAAAGGCCTTTTTTTTGAGCAGCAAATGAAGAGGAGTGGGAGAACTGCAGGCAACAGACTGTCTGAATACTTCTTCTCAGCCCCAACAACCTCCAGCAAGAGGACCGGGCAGGTTGGATGTTGCCTGGGAGGCGAAGCTGTGAGGGCCCAGCGAAACAGTTTGACTAAATGGAAACAGACACTGAATAAAAAAAACGCTTCTAGCCCACAGCTAAGTCACCAACTCCATGTCAACATAAGGATCATGGGAACTGTAGTTTCACACTGTGGTGGAAAGAGTGAGGGACAGGAAATCCTTCATTTCTTCTCACCCGTGTCGTGTTTACTCACCATCTGCAGCCCCGGGTCTAACTCCTGTCCGGCGTCGTCTTGTTGACGTTATTGAGCTCATATCCTGTACTTGATCGTTCTGGACTCTGAGGCGGTTTCATAGCGTTTTAGTGACGGGCGGCCACCTTGACCTCCCAGAGATCTCTGACTATGCTGGTTCCGCTGAGAGTCGGGAAACAAATGGTGGAGATGGTGATGAGATGTGGAGGAAAGAGTTTTACTTTCAGCCTTTTCTGTGAAAATCTCAAGCAGAGGATAATACACACACGGCAGTAAAATTAGAGTCGACTCCAGATTTACCAACAGGAACAGGAGCAGCAGTTAAAAATAAAAAACAGGCCCCTCAGATGATAGGTGACCATTTCCACCTTTTGCACTTTGAGCTTTTCCCCACAGGGAGGCGCTATAGACATTTAACTAACATGTATGCAATGCTGTCTTCCTGCTGTTTGTCTCCATCAATAATCCTTTATTGGTTTAATATTGACTATAACAATTCTTAATAACCTGATACACTTTAAGTGGAGTTTTGAACTTATGGTTTTATTTTTATATAAGTTTTGATAATATGTGTTAAATATGTTCTAACATCTATTATTTTACTCACTTAAATATATCTTCTGATTTTTTTCACCTTTTCTGTCTATTTTGATAATCATTTCCTTGTAATTGTCTTATTTATTATTTAACCCCCCCCTTAATCTTCCTTTCATTTTTTACTCAGACACATATTTGAAATTTGACTTATAGATGAAATAATCAGTGTGTGATTGTTGACTGATCAGAAGTAGAAACATTCCTGTTCTTTACTTTAACAGAGCTGTCAATCAAATGGAGGCCGAGGGCATCGTCCAATCATGGGGTCTGATATATATATATATATATATATATATATATACACATATATATATATATATATATATATATATATATATATATATATATATATATATATATATATATATATACACACATATATATATATATATATATATATGATCTGTGTGGACCGAGGGGAGTGGTGGGATTAAGACTGCATTACCCAGCATGCCCTGTGTGTTTGTAAAATCCCTAAAGAGGATTAATGTGGATCAGACAGAGACGACATGCCACTGAAAAGAGAAGGTGAGACGTTTTTATAAACATGATATCACCACTTCTCAGAGTGTGTTTGTTTGTGCACAAAGTGTGTGTTTCTTACTGTGAATGTGTATATATATATATATATATATATATATGCGTGTATTTCTTGTGTGTGTTTGTGTGTCCACTCTTTATTTTGTCCTTCACATTCTCAGCCTCTTCTTCCTCTTTAGTTCCCTTCATTTCCTCTCTCGTTGTCAGTAAAATTTTTCTCCTGCCTTTTCTCTGAGTCGCCACCTTCTGACCTTTGACCTCTGACTGTCATAACTGCTGTTACAGTGGGATCACCGAATTTGCCTTCTTTTTATTGGTTTTACCCCAGTGTCGTGTGTTGCTCTGGCTCCGTCATGTGACCTGTGCTCTCCTGTAGTACTGATCACTAATACTGCTGCTACCACTGGTTACGTATTAATACTGCTGTTACTGACGCTGACAATACTCTGGACCTCAGAGCAGCAGTGGAAATAACCTCAGTTATCAGCTTTTTAAGTGACTATTGAAGTTGATCCAACACATTAACCTTCAGTCTCGTGCTTTTGAATAAAGTGAGAAAGGTTGTGCTAACTGGTCTTTTTTATTTGAAGAATGAAGAAAAAAGTATTTCACTGCATGTTTACTTTATTCTTTATATCCTATATGAGATAAACTGTTTCTGTTAACACAGTGTAGATACATATATTATGATATTTTAATAATCCCTTTGAGGACCGTGCGGTGGCTTTTTGGACTGAACTCACCGAAGGAAGTTGTTTAGAGACACGGAGTTTATTCACATATGTGAATTTTCCAGCATAAATTGCATTAAGGTTAAAAATCCTTATTTTTTCTGATTTTTAAAAACGGGTACGTGATGGAAGTTTTCTTTGTGTCTTTGTAACAGCAGAGGAGTCAGATGTTTATCTGACCCAAATGAAAACGAACTGTAACTTCCTGCACCCTTATAATGAGAATAACAATATCAATAAAGTTTATTTATTGAGCACTTGTTATGACCGAGTCTTACAGTCACTCCAACTCTGAGTTGACAGAAGTAAAATTTGGATAAATTCAAAGCCAAAACTTGAGGGATTCAGTTAAATCGTTGAATTCAAAATTTTATTGAAGTTTGTTGCCTTGAAATTTTGATAATGTTCTGAACTTTTTACTTAGAGAGTGCGGAAAAACCAAATTATTATTTAAAGCAGAGAATTTTTATAGGTCTTAAAACATGTCTGCAGGAAATCTGTGAGATCTTTGTGTGCACCAAGAGAATAAAATCTGTTTAGTAAACCAGGAGACATTGTAAATGAGCTGATTGTCTTCTCATGTGAGATCCGTCTGTCATTTCTTTTTCTTGAGTTGAGGATAAAAAAAGGGTTAAAAAAAAACAAAACAGCACTATATTCCCGTATTTTCAGTTTTCATCCGAGCCAAATGTGGGCAGCAATCATCCAGAAAGGTCATATACTGTACAAACCATGGAAGCCCATTTCCCTCAACCAGAGAAAGAAAGAACAGATGAAACGTTGGAAATGATGAACTAGAAACACTAGAATTAAATCAGAAGGATGAGATCACTCATTATTCAGTGGATCAGCTGATCCACTCAGAAATTCAACTGAGTTTACACACAGTACAGCCTCTAAAAATTTGTGAGACGAGACAAGTGAGACTTCGCTGTTTTCATGTTGTCATGTTGCAGCCTGATGCTAAAATTGTTTAAATTTATTTTCCCCCATCAATCTACAGTCAATAGCCCATTTTTTTCTAAATTTATTGAAAAGGAAAAACTGAAATACCACATTGACATAAGTATTCAGACACTTTACTATGACACTTGACATTTAGCTCAGCTGCCTCCCGTTTCTCTCGATCATCTCTGAGATGTTTTACACCTTGATTGGAGTCCACCTGTGCTTAATTCAACTGACTGGACATGATTTGGAAAGGCACACACCTGTTTATTGAAAGTCTTAAAGCTGACAATGCATATTAGAGCAAAAACCAAGCCCTGAGGTTGAAGGACCTGCCTGCAGAGCTCAGAGACAGGATTGTGTCAAGGCACAGATCTGCTGCATTGAAGGTTCCCAGGAAAACAGTGGCCTCCATAGTTCTGCATTGGAAGAAGTGTGGAAAAACCAGGACTCTTCCTAGAGATGGCCACCCAGCCAAACTGAGCAGATCAAGACTCTGCAGCTCCAAGGGCAGAAATACCCTCAGAAAGTGACAGGAAGAGAGAGGAGAGAGACGAGGAAGGACAAAACTACGTGAGAGAGAAGAAGACAAGTTAGTAACACGCATTGATGCCATATGAGTGCGTACAGATGGAGAGGAAGAGGAGGAGAGAAGAACCTGGTGCATCATGGGAAATCACCAGGCAGTCTAGGCCTATAGAAGCATAACTAGGGGATGGTTCAAGACCAGCCTGAGCTGGACCTAACTGTAAGCTTTATCAAGAAGGAAGGTTTGAAGCCGACTCTTAAACCCGGAGAGGGTGTCTGCCTCCTGGACCCAAATGGGAAGATGGTTCCACAGAGGAGGATCCTGATAACTGAAAGCTCTGCCCCCCGTTCTACTCCTGGAGACTCTAGGAACCACAAGGAAGCCTGAGTTCTGGGAGCACAGGGTTCTACTGGGGTAATAGTTGCTATGAGCTCTTTCAGATGTGATGGTTCCTGACCATTAAGGGCTTTGTAGGTGAGGAGGAGGATTTTAAATTCTGTTCTGGATTTTACAGGGAGCCAATGCAGAGAAGCTAACACAGGAGAAAGAGATATCAGAGATATCCTTAATGAAAACGTGGTCCAGAGTGCTCAGGACCTAAGACTGGGCCAAAAGTTCACCTTAAGCACACAGCCAAGACAATGCAGGAGGGGGTTATTGACAACCCTTTGAATCTCCTTGATTGACCCAGCCAGAGCCCTGACTTGAACCCAATCAAACATCTCTGGAGAGACCTAAACATGGCTGTCCCCATCCAACCTGACAGAGCTTGAGAGGATCTGGAGAGAAGAACGGCAGAAAATCCCCAAATCCAGGTTTGCAGAGCTTGTCCCATCAAACCCCAGAAGACTTGAGGCTGTAATCGCTGCCAAAGGTGCTTCAACTAACTACTGAGTAAAGTGTCTGAATGCTTATGTCAATGTGATATTTCAGTTTTTCCTTTTTAATTCCTTTGCAAAAGTTTCTAAAATTCTGTTTTCTCTTTGTCATCACGGGGTATTGACTGTAGATTAATGAGGGGAAAATGAATTTAAACAATTTTAGCATAAAGCTGCAACATAACAATGATATAATAAAGTGAAGGGTCTGAACGGTTCCTGAAGGAACTGTGACTCTGTACTGAATGAAATGGTGCTGACAACAAAAACGGTCCAGCACAGACAAAATACAAAGAAGCTCAGAGAGATATTGTTAATGACTGTTAGCTTGTTAGCGGTTAGCTCTGAGAGTAGCCTTCAGGTTTCTAGAACCAAACATTTCATGAAGAGGTAACGTTCTCATGTCATTACTTAGTTCTCCCTCTGTGGACCAGCTGACAGACACCAACACATTACTAGAGCACAGACATGAAGGAATCCATGATACCGATTCAGTGTCTGACTCTAAAGTCCAGTGGAGTCCAGTAGGGTCCAGTAGGGTCCTGTAGGGTCCAGTATAGTCCAGTAAAGCCTGTGTTGGTTGCTCCCCTCAGATACAGAGCGCGCTCTGCAGGTGATGGAGGCCTGTCAGGCCGGAGCTGCTGAAGGGGTCAAAGGTCGCGCAGAGAAACTGCTCAACATCTTCCAGAGTGACTTGTTCCAGGCTCTGCTGGGTAACACGCATGTTCACATGTTACGTACATACACGTTAACCACACGTTAAACACACACGTTAAACACGAACGTTGTGTTTTCAGGCCACTGAATATGAGCACACAGACTGACAGGACCTCGTGTCTGACTAACAGTATTAACAGTTCGCTAACAGTAGCTAACATTTAACCAAACATTAGCTGATGGATGAATCAGTTCCTGGTGTTTTTAATCAGCAGCATAGCAGCAGCTAACACCAGCTGCTTGACTAACAATACTTGATACCAGCTGAAATAGTAAAGGATGACCGATTTACCTCATGTTAGCTCAAGAAACAGCAGTAATCTTTAGCTAACAGTAACTGCAAACTACACTCTTGCCTGACACAGATTTAAAAACATTGTCTTCACCCCAACATTACTGCTGTGGCATCTCACTTTTACACCACACAATAATATGATGTGTGAAAAGGAGTTTAACACATACACATGTCATCAAAATGTCACAAATAACACAGCAGAGTGAAACACTTGATTCTACTGTAAAATGTAAAAACAGCACGTTAACAGTCCACGTGAAATCCTCGTACTATCAAATCCATACAATACATATCATGTAAAACCAACAATAAAATCACTCCAAATCAGACCATCAACGGGGAAAAAAAGTAGTTATTACTTTATCTTTTTTCAATTTTACTGATAACTTATTCCAATTTCTTGCACCACAGATTCTTTATAAGCACTTTCTGCCAGGAAATCTGACCAGGAGATCCTGCAGAACCTGCTATATGTTGAAAATATAGTCATCAAATGTAAAGATAAAGGTTATAACCTCAAAACACTTGTAACTATCAAGCTTAACACGATCAGACCTGTTTGAAAAGATGCTGCTACATTAATTAACTTTTGAAAAAATGAAAGCAACATTAGGACGTTTGTTGTTACAATTTATTATGTTCTTATGAAAAAAGTTTGTTTTAACGAGATACATTGGTTTGTGAAATAATGAGGAAGATTTGTGATATAACATCATAAAGTCATTTGTTGTTATAACAAGAAAAGTTACTTGTAAAGTAGAGTAAATTGGTATCTAGTCATAATGAGAACATTTGTCATAATAACATGAAAAGTGTATATGTTGATTTAATGTGAAGAGGATGTTTTAGAAAAAGTTTCTCATTACAAGGATAAACTGAGTAAATAGTTCTTGTCATGGTGGCAGCAACACACTGCCATGTCTATGTGATCATGTGTAAGTGAAAAAAAACGAGTTTCTCTCTAAGTACACTATGGAAGTAAATGTTACGTTACTTACGATATATGCACATGTACATTCATATATATAGTAAATATATATACGTGTGTGTGTGTGTGTGTGTGTGTGTGTGTGTGTGTGTGTATGTATATATATATATATATATATATATATATATATATATATATATATATATATATATTATACATACATATGTGTGTGTGCATATTCCAGAAATGAAACATTACAATAGAACAACAAAACTATAACTATTATACTGTATGTCTATCCTCAAAATCCTCTTTATAAGCGAATGTCATCAATTTAAGAAAAGACATAAAGTATCACTGCTTTAGTATTGAACTGTATACTTAAGTATAATTTGGAAGTACTTTACTCAAGTATTTAATTTCATTCCTTTACTTCAGTAAAAGTACTAATACCACACTGAAGACTCCAGTGTTACTCAAGTATAATCAGGAAAATGTACTCAAAGTATGAAAAGTAAAAGTATTCATAATACAGAAAAATGGCCCCAGTGACTGCTATATTATTATGTATCATATTATATATAATGTGTAAGCAGCATTTCATGTTGTGGTTGGTGGAAGTGGTGGATCAATATGCTGACCGGTTTCTTGGTTAATCAACTGGTTGTTTGGTTTGTAAAAATTCAGAAAACAATGAGAAATGCCTGTCATCACCATTACCCAGAGCCCAAACCAAACACACATTTCTCAGTCCAAACCTCCAAATGATTAAAAGTCAATTAAAATTATTAAAATAATGACACAGAAAAGCAGCAAACCCTCACACTCGAACCTGGAGCCATGAAATCTTTTTACATGAAAAAAATGATCACAATAGTTGATTAATTTTCTCTCAGTTGTTTCAGCTCTGAGTGTAGAAGTTGCCGAGCAGTTTAATCTAAAATAAAGCATCATTTCACAAGCTCCTCATATGTTTTGTGTGTAAAATCTTAATTTGTAAAGTCACTAGTAACTAAAGCTGAAAAATAACAATACTTCCTTCTGATGTGGAGTAGAAGTAGAAAGTACAAGTACATCAAAACTATACTTAAACGGACCTAATGTGTGTGTGTGTGTGTGTGTGTGTGTGTGTGTGTGTGTGTGTGTGTGTGTGTGTGTGTGCAGACATCCAGGAGTTCTACGAGCTGACGGTGTGTGAGAACCAGACGACAACAAGTCGACCACACACACCTGGGCAGGTACGAACACACACTCTTTCTCTCTCTCTGTCTCTCTAATCCACATGGCGACACCCATCACTGTTACTTAGCAACAGCTGCAGCAGCATTACCAGGGCAACAGCTGCATAACACCATGGCAACAGGAGCCCAACCCCCGCCTCCTCCTCCTCTCGCTCTCTCTGTCTTTCTCATTCTCTCAATGTGTCTCTACCTCTCTCTGTCTTTTTGTCATCAACCAGCCAGTGACTCAAGGAGGTGTACACCCCCCTCCCCCCTCCAAAAAAAACACCAGTCTTCTTCTTCATCTGTCTCGCTCTCCTCCTGCACTGCTCGCTCGCCCCCCACTCTCTCTCTCTCTCTCTCTCTCTCTCTCTCGCTCAGTGCTGACAGACGGAGGGATAGAGGAGACGAGAGAGCGGGCGAGCGAGGGAGGATAGACAGATAGACGAACGAGGAGGGGGGGGGAGGGCGACAGAGAGAGAGAGAGAGAGAGAGAGAGAGAGAGGGAGAGAGAGAGAGAGGTATCGAGCATGAGTGTGTGAGTGTGTGTGGAAATGTGTGTGTGTGCGTGTGTGTGAGTGTGTGTGTGTGTGTGTGTGTGTGTGTGTGGATATGGACTGCCTCTGCATTGTCACCACCAAGGTAAGAGCAGACTGCCCGCATGCATCCGCTAAATAACACACACACACACACACACACACACACACACACGGTTTATGAGGACCCACATGTGTGTCCTCATAAACCATGTGTGCGTGTGTCCTCACAGACCATCAAAGCCAGTGTTTTCATGTGTGTGTGCTTGCTGCATCCGTCATGTTTTCATTCACCACCCTGTGTCTCTCTCTTTTCAAGTGTGTGTGTGTGTGTGTGTTTGTGTGTGTGTGTGTGTGTGTGTGTGTGTGTGTGTGGTTACATTAGCATGTAGCCCAGACTAGCTTCAGCTTGTTGCTAGCTGTTAGCAGAGCCGTAGCCAGCAGGATATTGAGTTCAGCACATGTGGAAACAGCATGTCACATGTCAAGAGGCACATGTAGTTTACACACCCTTCACATTACAAAGGGACTTAAAATGTCACTCTTTATCCAAGTTTAAGCTGATATGAAATTCCCAGTTTAAATTACAGTCTATGTGCAACAGGTTTACTAATAAAATGCACTGTCACTCTGATCTAATGCATTTGTCGCTGTCCTCACAGTAAACTAGCCGTTCTCGTCAGTGTTCGTTAAAGTGAAACGGAGGAAACTAGCGGGTCCTGCTGAACAGATAAACATGACACCAAACCATCGGGGTAGTAATGTATTCAACGCCGCAGATGAAAAATTTGTGGATGAAGTTCAGAGTGTTTGACGACTTTTTAAAATGAAACTATCTTAAATTGAAATTAGCGTGTGACTCAATTAAGCATCGGATGCATCGTGAATGACTGTGAGTTGTTCTGCACAGTTTGGATCGGGCTGCGTGGGCTGCATTCAAATTTATTAGAAAGATTTGCATGTTCTCAAAACTTTAGTCTCTTTAAAAAAGTGAAATGGGATTTTCCATAAATCCCCCAAAGTCCCAAAGGGGTGATATTATTTTTATCTTATGCACTCTAGTTATTATCTTTATCATAAGATATGGATTTTGAGCGAACAACTTCTGTAAACAGGATCCATATTATATGCAAAAAGATCTTCACAGAAGTAATTATTTTGTTTGCACAGTTTAGGGATCTTCGCACAAGTTTTATCTTTTTTGCGCCAGGTATTATCCTATCGGCGTAAGATACAACATTCACAAGATATAATAAAAATAGAATCTTCCAGGGCTTTAGGACTTTTTATCCAATGTCACATGTGAAACAGCATTTCACCAATAAATTCACTGGCACAACTGGTTTGTTCAGGGCTCAAACTACTTCTGGTCGAACGGTCCGGGACAGCAACTGTGCACAGCTTCCCGATGTCTTGGCCAGATAATCACTGGTGTTCAGCCTCTGTTTGGCCCTATTATGTGCTGGTGTTTCGGCCCTGGTTTGGTGTGATGTTTACCGGTGATTTATCGCCAGTACGCTCGTTTCATTCTGGTGTTTTAGCTCTGGTTTGGTCGTAAGTTTCCTGGAGTTTTAGTCCAGGCTTGGTCAGGTATTTTTTCTTTTTTTATCCCTAGTTTCTTCCAGAATTTACTGGTGTAATATTCATCTATCTATCTATTTTCTACACGCACTCTGAGAGAGATGGATGTGTTGGATCAGAAATAGCTTCTTCTATCTTTAGCTACATCAGTACTGCTAATGGACACACACACACACACACTCTCAGAAATCTTGTTGTGTATTCAGACCAAGACTCCACTCCCTCCTGATTGGACACCAATCTGTTTGAATGGACAAATGAAAAGACACCGGTCCAGTCACATCATAACCAGACCCAGTTGCGACCAGTTTAGACCAGATGTATAGTGGTTTTAGACCCGTGATGACCATGATCTTAGATCAGATGTTTGTCTGTGGTAGTCTAGATTTAGTCCAGTAGACCGGTGTTGACCCTTCTTACTGCTCATTTCATCACAATTTTCAACTGCTGTAGACCAATTTTAACCAAAAACTAATTTTAACTTGACATCAATTTAGACTGGTTGAGTTTAAAGACATGTTACTGTTTCTGACTAGTGAGTTCTACTTATGTAAGTGTTGGGCAAGTTGGACTGCTTTAGTCGACACTTTGACCAGCTTTAAAACCAGATTTAAACTTGTTTTATTCTATTTATTAAATGAGATTCTGGCCTGGTGGTTTAAGCCTGTAAATTCTGGTATAAACAAGTAATACTGATGTATTTTCACAGCTCGTTTAGTTTAGTTTCGGTTAGTGTTGACCAATTAAAACTTTGTGTCACAGCAGTGTAGATTAAATTTAGACTGATACTACTCCAGTCTAGACTAAGTGAGACGACCTCTCCCCAGGTTTAGACCTGTATTTTCTTTTACACTAGTTTCGGGCTTGTTTTGTCAAGCTAGCTCAGAGCTATCTTGGACTAAATCAGTGCAGAAAATTCCAGTTTTGACCAGTTAATATCAGTCAACACTACTTTCACGGAACATTGTATTTTAGTTTCATGCCACTACGTACCAATGTTAACTAGTTTAGATTTGTGTAACATACAGGTTTTACTATGACTGACACCAGTTTTAAGACACATTACTTACTTGTACACCAGTAAAAACTTCTTTTGTCAATTTTCTTTTTAGACCACTGTAAACCAAGTTAAACTGGTTAATCCCATATTTACACCAGTACTATTTAACGTTACCCAAGTCCTGACCAATGACCAACCAGTTTGTGGCAGTAATGCACCCATTAAGCTGGTTGCCAACCGCCGTTAGAAAGCAAAGAAGAAGACCAACTCGTTTTAGGCCAGTTTGGTCCAGTTTAGAAACGTTAATGTCAGTGTGGGTTGTTTTGTTTATTTTGTTTGTGTGTTTGCTTGTGTCAGTTGTGACAATTTAATTTAATTAACACCAGTTTTAGAGTTGTGTAACTTTTTTTTACACTGCAGACCAACATAGATTGGTGTAAACTGGTTTGAGACCAGCATTATCCGGTTGATTTATTCCACTATTTACTGGTCTTTTAGCTCTGGTTTGGTCTGATATTTACTGGTGTAAATGCAGACCTTAACATAATTAATTCATAAAATTAATTATAAGGACATTTTCTAATAAATCCTCAGAAAATGTCCTTATAGTTGTTCATTATTATAGTATAGTTTGCTATAAACAGTATATTAATTTTCTATACACTGTTTATAAATGCTAAATATTGGGTTAAATGACTTAAATTGCTTTTGCCCTGTTTTTGTTTGGTGTTGCCCCAGCGTTAGACCACTTCTGTCCAGTTCTGACCGACCATCGTAAATAAATAATAGAGTAATAAAAAGCTGAACTCCTCTGTGACCGTACGTCCTGTTTCAGTGGTTCGAGGCTGAATTCAAACTGGAACAAAAACAAAGATCTCACTTCAACAATCTACGCTAAATAACAAGAAAACTACATATAATGTGGTTATTGTTGTATTTGACAGTAAATACAGCTGACGTGTTGCTGGCCTGAGTAGAGTACTGTCTGCAGCGCTGTCACTCACACGCGTGTAAACACAGACTGTAATTATCAGCCAGGCAGATCTCCAGCAACACGTCAACACACTTTACTCTGCCGAGGTATTTATAGATGCTTTTACTGCAACTCTGATTCTACTGAAATGAGCTGGTTAACGCTTCACTGTCTGACACTGGTCTGTCAGGGTCTACGTCAGCTTCATGTTGTCAGGGGTCAGAGGTCGGGGCTTCCGATCATCCTCCTTTATCTGTGTGTCGAAGTATTGATAAGTGTGTGTGTGGGTGTGTGACGTGTGACTACAGACACCAGTGGTCCTGCTTCAGTCACTGTAACTGGTTTGTGTTGGTTGTCAACTGGTTTACACCCGACTGATGTACAGACTTTTTCCTTCCCCACGTTGCTCTGTCCATCTCATCTTTCTCTCTGTCTGTGTGGACTGACAAGTCAACAGGCCAACAGGTTAGGAAACACAGAGGCAGACACAGACAGGTGTGACGACAGGTGAAGAGACAGGTCAGAGGTGGTGACCTCCAGTTAACCTCTCTGGACCGAAGGTCAGAGGTCAAATTTAACTCCTTGCTTCTGTCTGTTTAAATGTCTGTCTCTGTCTTTATGAATCGAGGCTGGCTCCTCCTCTTACCAGTGATGTCAGTCGCCGGGCAACGGAGGCTCTCGGGGCCTTCTTGTTACTATGGCAACCACATCACCACCTCTGCCTCTCATTCTCTACTTCCTTTCTTTCTTCTTGTCTTCTTTCCCTTTTCCTTCCCTTCTTTTTCAATTTTTTCTTCCTTCGCTCTGTCCCTCTCCCTGTCCTCCACCCTCATCCATCACTCCTTCGCTCCTTCACTCCCTCCATTAAACTCTCTCTGGTCTGGAGGAGGTTTGGAATAGAAATTAGTCTTTAGGTCACCTTGATGTGTGTGTGTGTGTGTGTGTGTGTGTGTGTGTGCGTGCGCTCGTGCGTACCTGCGATGATGTCGTGGTTTAATAACAAATCTGATCAGTCTAACCTGAGTTTTTACCTGACTCTGACAATATGACAAAGATAAAAAAGTGTGGTGCTTTTTAAAATCCCGTTCATTTAACATTAATGACGTAATTAACACATTTTTAATGGGCTGTTGAGGGGATGGTTGATGGATAAATGAATGGTCAATGATATATTAAAGCACAGTGCTGTTAAGGTGCCATTCAGTTTAACAGCAATGAGGAGGTTCAAAAGGTTTGGGGTGTTGTTGGTGGGGATCTAAGGGTCTTTAACCTCCCCCATGGGTCAGTGAGAAGGGTTCAGGGTCCTTGGGGAGGTTCCAGAGGTTCTTGTGGATTCCTGCAGCCATGACAGCAGCAGATTAATGCCCATGGTTTTTTCAAAAGCAGGTGTCCACTGACTTTTGGCCACCTAGTGTATGTAGTATGTAGTCAGTGAATATATAGGGTATTTGAATACCTCGATTATTTTTGAAAGATATTGAGTTATGTCCAGTGCTAACAGCTAAAGCTAACATCATCTGTGTCTCTTTGCAGAAGTATCGCTACCAAGACGATGAGACTCCGCCTGTCGACCCCAGCCCCGGTCACATGACCCACGGACGCAGCACCGAGCTGAGCCACGCGCACCTGGACGGATACACACACCCTGCCGCACTCACCGTACGCACACACACACACACACTCCAAACATACACAGACACTGAGGTCATCGCTGTGGGACCTCTGCGCTACATTTCCCAGAATTCAGATTCAGTCAGTCAAACAGTGAGAGTGGGACTGAATGAGGTTTGCTAGGAGGTCTGTCCCAAAGGTCCTTGAGAACATTCAAGGGGTCACTGAGTAGGATCTACTTGTCCATGAGACAATTCAGGGGGTCCTGGAGGAGGTCTGAGAGATCGTTGAGAAGGTCCCAGAGGTCCTTGAAGAGGTTTGCAGGGTCACCGAGAAGGTTCCAGAGTTTTTGCAGGCAGTTCTAGGGGTCCTTGATAAGATTTTATAGGCTTGTGGGGTGGTTCTATGGGTCCTTGGGGAGTTTTGATAGGTCCTTGATGAGGTTCTAACAATCCTTGAGGAAGTCGTAGGGGACCTTGAGGGGCTCCTGCAACAACCATGTAATGAGGAGGCTTTAAGATTCTTGCAGAACTTTGAAAGGTTCCAGATCCTGAACTAAAACCAGAGTGCTGTGTGTGTATGATAAAGTTTAGACGCAGGCCTCTATTCCACCAACAGGAGGCAGCAACACACAGCCTGCAGCTCTGGCCTGTGTGTGTGTGTGTGTGTGTGTGTGTGTGTGCGTGTGCGTGTGCGTGAGCGTGTGTGTGTCTGTTTGACGAGCATCCATCTGCCCCTCTGCCCTACAGACAGACAGGGAGATAATTAAACAGAAGCAGTGGCCACTATAACAGAAATACCTGAACAGTCTGATGTAGGTCAGTAAAACATTCTTACAAGAAATATCTTATTTTAAAAATATATTATTATGTCTCATTATTTAAATGTCAGTATGATCTGCACGTTTCTCTCGGGTTTCTCGTCTCTCATCAGTAGAATCGGTTTGTGCTGTGTCTCTCCACCAGAGGAGGCTGTTTACTATAAACTGAGCTGGACATTTATAGGGATCTATACAGCGAAAATTTGTTCAAACTAAACTGAGGAACCTCAGCTAAAAAAGGTCTGTTTTCCAGGTGGACGACTGAAATGTCCTTGAGAAGGTTCTACGGGCCCTTGAAGAAGACTCAAAGGCCTTTAATAGGATGTACGGGTCCCAGAGGAGGTTCTAGGGTCCATGGGAATGTTCTAACGTTCCCTGAAGAGGACTGAAAGGTCCCGATGAGTACCTAGTGATCTCTGAGAAGGTCCTTCAGAGGCTCTAGAGGTGCTTGAGGAGGTTCTAGGGGACCCTGAGCTGACCCGGGCTGTAGGGGCCCATTCAGACTGGAAACAGGTGACGCATCATTATGCCTCAGGTCTGATTTTCCAATGTCAAAAGTGTCCACGGTGGGCAGATCTCAGATCAGATTTCTGTGTCAGTGATCTCAGCAGCAGCAGGTCTGAGGTCAGCTGTCCCGCTGTTATTAATATTCACAGAGAGAGAGAGGAGCTGCTGAGATCAGTGCTACAGCCAGAGGGAGTGCTTCACTGTTAATTACTGACACACACACTCGCGCACACACACGCTGACACACTTACACACAGACTCACTCACACACTCACTCACACACACACGATCACTCACTCACACAAAAACACACACACACACACACGATCACTCACTCACACAAAAACACACACACACACACACACACGATCACTCACTCACTCACACAAACACACACACACACACACACACACACACACACACACACGATCACTCACTCACACAAACACACACACACACACACACACACACACACACACACACACACACACACACACACACTCACTCACATTCACACAAACGCACACAGAGGCGTGGGCTGCCCGTGCCCTCTCTGAATGTGATGCATCCCTCTGGTTTTTCTTTTCTTTTTGCCCGACCGTTACCATGGCAACGGCCAGAATTCTAGGGAGGGGGAGCACAGAAATGGGGGGTGTTGCCATGGTAACAGTATTAGCCGGAATGTTTGTGTGTGCGTGTGTGTGTTTACTGAAATCGTTCTTTCTGTCAGAATTCTCTCTCTGTGTCGTTTTCATCTCTCTCCAACGATTTTCTCTTCCTCTCTCTATCTTTCTCGCCCCCCCCCCCTCTCTCTCGGCCGGCAGCCAAGTGACATCACATAGGGGAGGGGATTCCTTCGGAGAGAGAGAGGGGGTGGTGGAGAGACATACAGAGAGGGAGAGAGAGAGAGAGAGGGGGTGGTGGAGAGACATACAGAGAGGGAGAGAGAGAGAGAGAGGGGGTGGTGGAGAGACATACAGAGAGGGAGGGGGTGGTGGAGAGACATACAGAGAGGGAGAGAGAGAGAGAGAGGGGGTGGTGGAGAGACATACAGAGAGGGGGGGTGATGTGCACTGGGGCGTTAGGAGGGTAGAGCAAAGAGAGAGCGAGCGAGCGGAGGAGGAAGGAGGGATGACAGAGAGGGCGAGTGATAAACAGCCTCTCTCTCTCTCTCTTTTATTTTATTCTGGAGGATTTGTGGGTCCCGCTTCTTTCTCTTCTTTTCCTCCCCCTCCCTGGATGAACGGGGGGTGACGGGTGATGTGCCGGGCTGTCAGTCATGTCCGAGGCTCTCCGGTCCGTTGAGCGTCGTTTCCTGACGGGCTGAGAACGACCCCTCTGCCACGCTCTGCCTCTTGTCCTGTGTTTGCCCGTTAATTATTCATCCCCGGTCTTTATGTAACAGCCGTCCTCCTGAAGAGACAGAGGAGTGATGTTTGTGTCGGTGTGGTACGCCAAGAAGATGGGAAGAAGATTCATCAACAACGTGAGGAGAGCAAAGAGGCACAGACAGAGGATGATGGTAGGAACCGTTCCACTTAGTCCAGCGGCCCGTAACGGTAAATCACGGTCTTAATAGATCTCATCAGCATGTGATTGGCTCTACGGGGGAAGGGGCTCAGTTGGACCAATCGTGTTGTAAGAAGGTGAAAGTTTCAGTGACACCCCCCCCCCATCAGGGGGCGGGACTAGTGTTAAACACAGGGCATCGGGAACTTGGTCACTTCCAGGATTTCCTGGGAAAAATGCCAGGGAGCACCTGAGATTGCCAGCGTCCTTGAGGCATATGTACTGAAACGAAGATGTCGTCTGCAAACCTCATATTCCTGTGCTGCTGTTTTTACTGTGGCTGCATCAGTTATTTTGACCATCAGTCACTTTGGTTCAGACGTTCATGTTCCCATCAGGATGAACTGTAGTAACGGTGGTGATGCTCTGGCTTTTCATCTAGCGCCACCATCAGGTCAACATGTTACAATTTGTTTATGAGCAGATACATTCCTGTCATCCTCAGCTGGACTTTTTGTTTAGTGCTAATTAGCTAATGTTTGCGTGCTAAGATGGTGAACATGGCACACATTACACCTGCTAACCATCCGCATGTTAGCATCGTCATTGTTAGCATGTCGATGTTAGCATTTAGCTTAAAATACAGATGTGGCACTGCTGGTTGAGCAAAGAAAGTTTAATCACTTTTTAGTTGCTACAAGTGAGTATTTCAGGGAAACAAGTGAAACATGCGGATGTGAGCGTGTTCCTGATTAACAAAAAAATATAGACGAGTTTTCTTCATTTGTTAATAAAATCCAGGCAGCGTTGCGTTTGATACAAAACATTTATAGAGCTGGACTGGGCGGGTACGACTGGTTCCCAACAACAAGTTAGGCTGTATTTTGGTGAAAATTGCTTCATTAAAAACGCAGTACTCCAGAAATAACACAGAAAACACTGATGTGTTGAAGAATCAAATACATATAAGGCAATATATACATCGGACAATACCTTAAAGGAGTCAAAGTCAAAAAGATATGGCTCCTCAAAGGTGCACAGTTTTCAGTATTTAAAGTATTCCAACAACAACAACAAAAAATACACATAATTGGCCCCCCTGGTCAAAATTTCTGTTACTCTGAATAGTTAAGTGAGTAGAAGATGACCTGATCTACAAAAGGAATAAAGTTAAAGATGAAACATTTCTTCAATATTTTAAGACAGATTACTTTTTTATTTCCATATTTTACAGTTTCAAAATAACAAAAAAGGAAAAGGGCCCGAAACAAAAGTTCAGGCTCCCTGCATGGTCAGTACATGGTAACACCCCCTTCAGCAGGTATCACAGCTTTTAAAGCTTCTTGTAGCAGCTGAGAGTCTTTCAGTTCTTGTCTGGGGGATTTTTTTTTCCCATTCTACTGCTCTTTTGACGTCTATCCACAGATTTTCCATGATGTTTAGGTTGGGGGACCGTGAGGGCCATGGCAGAACCTTCTGCTGGTCCCTCTTGAGCTGTGTTTAGGATCATTATCCTGTTATAGAAGCCATCTTCTTTTCATCTTCAGCAACAGTGTGATGTTTTCTCCCAGTATTTGCTGGTATTTAATTGAATCCATTCTTCCCTCTACCAGTGAAATGTTACCCGTGACACTGGCTGCAACACAAGCCCAAAACACGATCGATCCTCCCCTGTCCTTAACAGTTGGAGAGGTGTTCTTGTCATGAGATTCTGCCCCCGTTTTTCTCCAAACATACCACTGCTCACTGTGAAAAAAGTTCCATTTTAGCTTCATCAGTCCACAGGACTTGTTACAAAAAGCATGAGCCTTCTTGAGATGTTCCTTCGCAAACGTCTGATGCTAAATTTTGTGGTGAGGACGCAGGAAAGGTTTTTTTTCTGATGACTCTTCCATGAAGGTCATATGAGTGCAGGTGTCGCTGCCCAGTAGAACAGTGCACCACCATGCCAGATTGTGTTAAATCTTCCTGAAGGTCTTTTGCAGTCAAACGGGGGTTTTGATTTGCTGTTTAGAAATCCCCAGTTCTCTCTGATAATTTTTGTGGTCTTCCAAATCTCAACTTGACCTCCGCTGTTCCTGTTAACTGCCATTTCTTAATTAAATTACAAACTGAGGAAATAGTTTCCTGAAAACACTCTGCTATCTTCTTATAACCCTCTCCTGCTTCATGGGCATCTTTATTTTAATTATCAAAGTGCTAGGCAGCTGCTTAGAGGAGCCAATGGCTGCTGATTGTTGGGACAAGGTTTGAGGAGTCAGAGTGTTTATAAAGCTTTGACATTAGCATCACCTGGCCTTTGCTAAACGATGACTGTGAACAGGCCACAGTCCTAACAAGCTAATTAAGGTCTGAGACCTTGGTAAATTTTTTAATGCAACTGCAAGATAGTCATCCAATGAAAAAATGCCACACCTTAAAAAGAGTAAAAGTGGACATCAACAGCATCAGGTCATTAGGACAAGATATTTCTGGGAGTCCATTTCCAGGAATATGCTGAAGACGTCTTAGTAAATGAATGAATGAATAAATGATCAACCTTTATGACTCAAGCATAGATTAGTAATATGATGGAGATCAACAGGGTTTGGTGGCTCAACACACAATGGCCGACAACTAATGACCAGCAAAACTGATGCATTACAGCTAAGGTGAAACTTTTTACCTGATTCGATAAATTCATATCTCTGCCTTGGGATTGTGAATGTAGCATTAATTATGACTTGGGTGTTGATATGAACTTAAAAGTCAGAGACCCACAATTGTTTTTTTTCGTGAATTTAGTGAGTGACTAGACCACTGGTTTCAACTTTAGACTTTAATATTTGCCTTCAGTGACCTACCAGACGGTTAGCTTCCTGCGTAGCTTCAAGGTGGGCTTAAATGTTCTCCCACAGATTAGTGAGATGTTTTGTAACTTGGGTTTTCCCTCACTGATTCTCTGCTAACCACAGCTAACAGTGTAAGAAATAATAAACCAAATGTTAGGTAATCACTGCTTCTATTCAGATCAAACTGCACCGTTAAACGAGTACAATAAGGGCCCTGTAAATGTTACTGTTTGACTCCGATGAAGATACATGTTTTTTTAAGCCTTTAGCCTCGACACCTCATGAAGAACAGTTAACTTGGTGGTTCGGTTTTGTCGTGGACTCAAAACCTCACGGACCAAGGCTGTATCCTTACTCCAGACCCAGTCACTCAACCTCACAGCACTTTGAGAAACGTGGAGAGCTGTTTCTGACCTTTCTGAACAGCAGAACAACACCCTGTCATTTCACTCCCTGTGTGGTTGAGAGACATAGACTCAGAGTGGCAGAAATAGAGAGAGCGAGAGAGAGCTGTCATGGGAAATGAGGAATAGGTTTAATTAATTCACTGCGAACTGTAACACACACACCGCCGTCAGTCTACCTCTCTCGCCCCCCCCTCTCTGTTATATAACTCGATTGAAGCTCTCTCTCTCCTCCAGATTCTCCAGAGACAAACAGAATGAAGTGAACTGTGTGTTTTAGTGTTGACAGCTGCTCAGCCCTTGAGGGACTGAAACAGAGTTCACTGTGTTACAGACAGACAGAATTCACCTCATTACAAACCGATTGCGTTGAGTTCCATTTGCTGGCTGTCAGTGGTGGAGGAAGGATTCGGATCCTGTCCGTTGTGTAGCTGACGCGCTCAGGTGTAGGGAGGTGAGCTCAGCTGCAGCAGACGTCTTGATAACTGCAGGTATAAACTCTGTCCAGTATAAACTTGGACAGAGGCAGGGGCACTTTGACGCCGACGCAGCTCAGACTTTCTTCCTTTAGCTGACGTTTCGGCACAAACGCGACTTCTTCAGAGCTTAAAGACCAAACCAGACCACATCGTATGTATATGAAGCTTCTGGGGCATCCGGATGTGCACGTCGGTCGGTGTAAAAAGGACAATTACGATGAATAAAATCTCACAGAACCATATATTCACTATGTAGCAGCTCATGTGTCCTTTAATCCGTCATATGTAGCGAACAGCGGGATTTCAGGGAAACTTCCCAAAGACAAACCAGAACAAGCCATGAAAACATTTACATACTGATGGACAACTATTCATTTGTTCATAAAAAGCAGAACCAATATGGTTGTAGTTTTAAAGTACAAGTATACAAGAAATATACAAAAGTAGATAAATAGATAAATGCAGATTCAAATTCAGGTACTATCAGAGCGACACTGAGAAAAGAAAATATGAATGAGAAGAGGAATTTGCAAAACATCAAAGAGAAGGCGGTTTCCTAGCCCTGATCATATAAAAGTAAAAAGACAAATAACGGGGTTACTGAAGTAGCACATAACAAAAAAAAGTGCCAACTATTAAAGGTGCAATATGCTTAAGTCCATATAAGGCCTGATTATTTACTTAACCTCTTCCCGCAGCGCCCCCTGATGTGTGGACGCCGGCGTCTACAGGTTGTTTACATGTGAGACAACTTTCTCGACCACAAATTGTATCGTAAAAACAAAAGGTCTCAAAATTATTAACAAGGTACGAATATGAAAAATTAAAAGTTTTTAAGTCCTACTGCTTTTAATAATTAATAACAGTTCCTTGCTATAAATAAGTATTTTTTGCTTCTACATTTAATGGTACAAGGGTCTCCTTCAATTTAAGTTATTAACCAGTGGCTCTGTGATGTTTACATGAGAAGTTATTAAGCTTTTAATAAAGGTTTGTAAAATCGTGCAGAAATAGGCCCAAAAGACCTGCTGCAAAAAAAGGGGTTAAGTAAGAGTACCAATACAACAATGTCAAAATCCACCATTACAAGAAAAACCCCTGAAATATTAACAGTTAAATTCACTGAAAGTATCACAGTAAAAGTACTTCCTGTAGTCCCAGTATCACAGTAAAAGTACTTCCTGTTGTTCCAGTATCACAGTAAAGGTACTTCCTGTAGTTCCAGGATCAAAGTAAAAGTACTTCATGTAGTTCTAGTATCACAGTAAAGGTACTTCCTATAGTTCCAGTATCACAGTAAAAGTACTTCCTGTAGTCCCAGTATTACAGTAAAAGTACTTCCTGTTGTTCCAGTATCACAGTAAAAGTACTTCATGTAGTTCCAGTATCACAGTAAAAGTACTTCATGTAGTTCCAGTATCACAGTAAAAGTACTTCCCGTAGTTTCAGTATCACACTAAAAGTACTTCATATTATTAAAGTATCACAGTAAAAGTACTTCCTGTAGTTCCAGCATCAAAGTAAAAGTACTTCCTGTAGTTCCAGTATCACAATGAAAGTACTTCCTGTAGTTCCAGTTTCACAGTGAAAGTACTTCATGTAGTTCCAGTGTCACAGTAAAAGTACTTCATGTAGTTCCAGTATCACAGTAAAAGTACCTCATTGTGCAGGGACCTGTCTCCTGTGACTGGTCTCTGATTCTCTCTGACGTGACCAGATCATTGATCCTGAGTCACGGAGGCTTCGGCAGCGTTTTACTGGTGGAGCTGCCTTTAGCTACGTCACAGACAGGGAGAGAGTTCAGTCCACTGGTTCCCAACCCGGGGGTCGAGCCCCTCCAGAGGGTCACCAGTAGAGACGAAGGGTCATTTAAGTCACAGCTCCACCTTCTGGCAGCAGAACAAAGTGTGGTTTCGGTGGTATAATATGATTCTGGATTAATTAATGACATAAAAAAGTCCTTGGCTTCTCCATTATTTGTCCATTATTTTCTTTTATAGTTGAAACTCAGTTTAATAATCCCAGAGGATTATCTTCTAAAGCACAGATGTGAAAGTCTGACTTTAGAGGAAAAACTGAGATTAACCTCCTCGGCGCCATCAGCTGCAGGATATTGTTATAAACCAAACCTGGTAAAAAAATAATCACAGTTGAAATGATGAGTGGTCCTCCGGGGAAAATGTCTGTAGATCTTTGCAGCAAGTGGGAGATAGCGTCGATGTCAGAAATTCACTGCGTCTCCGACTCGTAATTCTGAGTCGGAGACGAACGTGAACGATTTGCGCACTTGGCTGCTTGTGATTTCGGTTTAAATGATGAAATGAGCGTGGCGTTGGTGCACTAGAGCCAGCCATACATTACGGCCACATTTACATACTGTGTGTGATTGTAGAGTTTGTGTAATTGTGACGTAAATAGACCTTTTACAACACCGGAAAAGATGAGAACCTTGGATTTAGGTGAGTGGGAGCAGCTTCGGCAGTGTGGCTTGTCTGTTGCTGGTGTGTGTTGCTACACTTTGGTTTACATTTGGATCCTGGATCTGAAAAGTAAAATGAAAGCAACAACCAATATCAGTGTGTGAAAAGATGAAATCGTGTCAGCAGGTGAAGCCGACTGTTTCCTGTGTCCCTCTAGTGTTTGTATTAAAAACATCCTCTGCAAATGAATTATTGATCAACTCTGCAGCCCTAATCTCTGAGATGAGTTCTTCAACATTCACTTGAATGCTACGAATCTTTAACGGTGGTTCCGTGAAGATCACGACGGAACCTTTTTGACATTTGACATGAGTCTCTGGAGACAGACACAGTCATTTATGGTCAATCAAACCTTTTTTTCTTTATATCTTTACTTGAAACCAACAAATGCAACTCGTCGTCTCTGCAGGAAGTGATGTAATAACCATGTTTGGAGCTCTGTGACTGTGTGGATGAGATGATATGAGAGAGAGGTGGTCGCTATAGCTACAGTTGCCAAGGTAACCGGCTCCCTGAGGGCTCAACAGCTGCTACCATGGAGTTGCCATGGCGACGAGCAGTCAGCAGAGAGAGGGACGCTGGATGTGATTTAACCCTTTATGTTTCTCTGTGTGTGTTTCTACAGATGAACGGATCAGAAGGAGAGCTGGAGTACGAAGAGATCACACTGGAGAGGGTGAGGACACACTGTAACAAACACACACAGAAAACACACTCGCACTGTGAGCTCCGGAAATGGCTCTCCTCTGCTCTGTTTTAGAAACTGTCACTCTGTGTTTTAAAGCTGCCTTCAGCCCCCAAAAATAAAGCCCACCCGGCTGACATCAGCGGGTTATTCTTAACTCAGCGCCTGCGTATTTTAGGAAACAGTTTAGAGATCAAACCGACCGAACCTGAACTTTAATCAGCGACGCTTCAGATCTGCTCTGACCCTCCACAGAAACAACAGAGAACAACTGTCGGTGTAGAAATGTATAATTACATGAGTCACTTCCGCCGGAGCGGGACTGAAGCATCAATACTCATCAGAACGAGCAGCATCATCATTATGAAGATAGAATTCTTGTCCAGCTACTTGTGTTTAGACCAGTGACTCTCAGCCTTTTTGGCCTGTGGACCACGACTACTTGTGACCTTTCGTGATAACAGTTGTTCAGAGTCAGACATTTGAAGGATTTTTAGAAGCCTGAGGTGAAAGTTTGCTGTATTTCATAAGAACAATAGAAAGCTTAGAGAAAACCCAGGAAAGATAATTAAAATTGAATGTAACAGAAACATTACTCTTTTTTTTCTTTCTTATGCTTTTAATCATCTGGGGAACCCTCAGAGTTTTTTGGGAGAGCCCTTGGGGAGGGTCCCAACCCCTCTGCTGCTTTGTAGAACCTTGATATATGATTCCATTAACGTCAGAACTGGGGGACTCTGTTAGCAAGGTTCTCCAGTGGTTCTACAGAGTTTACAACCTGTAGAAAAGTAAATGTTTTTTGTAAAGATTCTTCACTGACTCTACCCACTGCGGAACCTATTTTGAAGAACCCTTTTCATGAGGTTTAGTGTCTGATTTTTCTTCATAGTACCTTATGTAATCCTATTTTAATATCTACTGACGTTACAGACCATAAAAGCTTCATGGACCTTTAAAGAACCCATGGATTTTAGTACCTTTTTCAGCTTTGAAGAACCCTGGTAGAAACAATCAACTATGATTCTACTGAGATCAGCTATTAGCAAGGTTCTCCAATCCATTATGAAACACACTGTGGAACCTTTTTTGAAGAACCCTTTTCACAAGGCTTGATGTTTGATTCCTTGAGGATCAGACATGCTGTAGGACCTTTTTGTTGCCTTAAATATCCTGCTGGAAAGGTTCTCTACTCACAGACCCTGTACCCTGCGTGTGTTTAGGGTAACTCTGGTCTGGGCTTCAGTATCGCAGGAGGAACTGATAATCCTCACATCGGAGACGACCCCTCAATCTTTATTACAAAGATCATCCCTGGAGGAGCCGCCGCCCAGGATGGACGCCTCAGGTAAACACACACACACACACACACAACTTATTTATCAATTCATTACATGAGTTTCACTGTAATACAGGACCCCTCTCTCTCCGTCTCCAGGGTGAACGACAGCATTGTATTCGTTAACGACGTGGACGTGCGTGAGGTCACTCACTCCATCGCCGTGGAGGCGCTGAAGGAGGCGGGGCCTGTTGTCAGGCTGTATGTCCTGCGGCGACGCCCACCGAGCGAACGCATCACGCAGATCAAGCTGATGAAAGGACCGAAAGGTAGGAAAGGAGACGGGGAGGAGATGAGGGAAGAGGAGAGCAGAGGAGAGCAGAGGAAGAAAGAGGAGGTGTACAGTTGTTATGTAACAGTATACTACCGCTGCTCTGTCTCCCTCTGGTGGACGTCTTATGTGTCTCTTTCTCACATATTTTATGTTTTGTCTTGGTTGAAGTAGAATTAGAAAAATCACAAATAACATCTTTACTTTCTTATTACTCAATGTTTCATTCATTAATTTCATTATTAAATTACTAATGCTAACATCAGTAATACTAATTGGTAATAGTATAATACTAATAATATTGTTCAATATTATTAGAAAGGTTCTCCGTGGATTTTTACGTATTTCAGAACCTTTACCCTACTTTGAGGAATCCTGTTCATAAGGATCAACTGTTATTTTGGAGACATCAGAACTTGTATGATGTTTTGAAGAACCCTGTCAGGAAGGTTCCCCAATGATCAAACATGCTGCAAAGCCTTTCTGGTGCCTTGAGGAATCCCATCAGAAAGGTTCTTTACTGATTCTGCAGTCCTTAGAATCTTTTAGAGAGCCTGTTAGAAAGGTTCTCCAAATTGTTTCTGCATAATCATTATGGTGCTTAAAATAATCCATTCGAAAGGTTCTCCAAGGTTCTCTTCTTTGCAAGCACCCTGACAGAGACTTTGTGCTTTAAAGAACTCCTCAGATAGATTCTTCAGTGATTCTAGAGACCTTAGAACCTTAGTGACATTTTGAAGAACCCTGTTAGAAAGGATCCCCAGTGTTTCTACATTCTGTAGAACGTTTATTGAACCTTTACTAATATTCTGGCTAATTATTCCACCGTCTTTAGAAGACATTTTTTCATTTGAAAGTTGTTGCGGTTCTATACTTCACTCTGCCCAGAGAAGCACTTGAAGCCTATTTGTTGCACCATAGACTTCTCTTTTCGCTGGTTCCGTTTCACACTGGGCTCAGGATCTTTTTCTCTGGTTTCTATGGCAACCCAGTTGGCGATCACCCGGTCTGCGGTCAGTTGAGCTTTTTTACAGGATTTTTAACTTAGATTCAGTGTGTTCCAGTTCGAACTCTACTTGAGGTGATTTATGACAGTTTAAAGGTTTTAAACTGAGCGGTCCTGACCCTGTCTGGTCCAGGTCTGGGCTTCAGTATAGCAGGCGGTGTGGGGAACCAACATGTCCCTGGAGACAACAGCATTTACGTCACCAAGATCATCGAGGGCGGGGCGGCACACCGCGATGGACGGCTACAGATCGGGGACAAAATACTGGCTGTACGCGAACTCACATTATACATACTTTTATACACGTAATTCACAGGGTTCTAGTCTAACCTGAGCTCTGACCCCGACAGGTGAACCACATGTCTCTGGAGGACGTCCTGCATGAAGACGCTGTGTCGGCCCTGAAGAACACAGGGGAGGTGGTCTACCTGAAGGTAGCAACACCCACCTCGCAGTACATCCACCCTGCTGATCGATACAGCCCCCCTGACCTGACCAGCTGTACGTACACCTGTGATCTCTCATGCCTGTTGTGTGTAACACCTGTAACATCTGCTGTAGAGAGCTCAGGCCTAAATCCTGGCCTGACTGTGGACATCCCTGGTCTCCAGAGGATGATCCCTGACGATTTTGGGTAGTCTCCGATTTTTTCTGGTGCCACCCACAGGACAAACTGTACATTTTCAGGCTTGGCTACAGATGAGGTTCTTAAGGAGGGTTCTCAGAGAAAATCTTCCAATCCACAGAACATGTTAAAGAACCCTGTTATTAATAATAATTCTAAATACCTCAGAACCTTTGTGTTTTGAAGAACCTCTGATAGATTATTCAGGCCTCAGAATATTAGTGGTGTTAGCTAATTTCGTAGAGTAATGAAGAGTAATTAGAAAATCTTTTAAATAAGGTTCCTCAAAGAATTGTAGAGTTTTTTGTAGAACCTTTCTAATGGGTTCTTATAAGCGAACATAAAGGTTTTGTAGACTTACAGCCAGTTCCTGGTCTGACCAGGCCTTAATGTCGGTCAGATTGTGGTGAAGTTGACTTCTTTGGGATTTTGGCCGATCTCTGACTTTCTCAATAGCGCCGCCCTTCGAACAAACTTTGACTTTTGGTTCCACTGGTGGTGAGGTTCTTAGGGAGCTTTTTATTTGGGCTGGTGTGAAAGCTGACATTCGAAAATGATGAGGACCAAACAACTGAGCCAGGACCAGCTGAAAAGGAGGGCACCACGCTAGCTGCACATCAGTTACACGTCATGTTAGTATCACACGTTGCTTATTGTTCCGTCGTCTCTGCAGCCTACATGGAGCCTGACTACATGTGTGATTACCCACAAGCCCTCCCTCCTCCGTCACCACGACGATACTCACCTATCCCCCGTGGCATGATGGGAGAGGACGACTACTCCCGGGAGCCTCGCAGAGTCTGTGTGCAGCGTGGGTCTACCGGTCTGGGCTTCAACATCGTCGGCGGAGAGGACGGAGAGGGAATCTTCATCTCCTTCATCCTCGCAGGAGGACCAGCAGACCTGAGCGGAGAGCTCCGGAAGGGAGACCAGATCCTCAGTGTGAGTACAGGAGACCGGATCCTCAGTGTGAGTGCAGGACATCGGATCCTCAGGGTGCAGAAATTAATCGGAGAGCAGCGAGATTTTAGCTTTAAACTGTTCGTTTTCCTTCCACTTAAAAACTTGCAGGAAAGATGGCAGTGCTTTGTTCAGCCCTCAGTACTGCCTGCGGGTCTTAAAATGGCTTAGAATAGTTAACGATCTGTTTTTATTCAAAATATAGAAAATACTTCGAATAAAAGAAGTTCTCGATATCCAATGAAATATTATAACATCAGGAAATGTCAGGTAAAAGACAAAATAGGAATTCATTTTGTCATTTGTTGCAACAATGAAGATCAGATTCAGTTACTTTAAACCTTCACCTGCTCTGTTTTAAGATGCAGTGATGTCACACTGTACCAAAGTAAGATCTGACATCACTGCTGCAGCAGAAACCCTAACCAGCAGGTGGCAGCAAAAACAAAAGAAGAAGATCAGGCTGAGTTTAATTCAACTTTAAACCCCAGACTGAAGTCTGTGTGCAGCCTGACACCTGGTGGTGACACACAGGGACTGACCTGGTATTGGCTGGTCTCATAACTAACACCAGACACCAATCATGGACGGACTACCATGACTATGGGCCCTGGGCAGGCTCTTCCACTGACAGTGCACAGCAAGGTAACCTGCTCACTCCACCTACTATGTTGATTATTCTGGTATATGACAGAAACCCCATTTTTGTTCTGTTTGGTTCTATGCAGAACATCAGACACAATTTGTCCTTATGTGTCAGAACAGAAAGCCATGTGAATAATGTCATTAAAACTTCACCCTACTGATGTGAAAGAAAACATAAATCAGTTACAGACGTGACCTCACAACTCAGGAATTGAAAAGTTCTTCGGACCCTCTGTAAAGAGGCGTCACTAGTAATTAATTCAGCTCCGGGATGAGTTCATGTTCAGTGTAGACGCGCAGCACCAGGTTGAGCTGCTGGAAGTTTCAGATACAGTCTTAATGTACTTGTCAGGAAATGATGACTCTAATCCAGCTGTTACTTTCCAAGTAATTAGCACTAATGTTAAGTGGGTGATTTTATCGTCTACTATTTTATTGTACCTATATTACATTTTTACTTATATATAAACAGACATCTTTCACAAATTTGAACACAATTGAAAAAGTTCAGTGCCTGCTTTTTAGCACTAGATGTCGGATTCTGTGACAGATTTTAGTTTGGATAATCCAATATTTTATCCAGTATCTGTTGATGATACTCTCGTCCAGCACCTCTAGTTCACATATGGTTCTTCTGCTAATGCTGACACACTGAATATCCTGGATCTCACTTTCATTTACAACAATGGGATCTTCATGTTTTTAAAGACGACCATGGAAATACAAAATCCCTTGGATCAAGAGTTTTTACAGTGCCAGCAATTTAAATCAGGAACTGTGTCCTATTAAAAGGTTCATGGCATGGAGCGGTTTTCCTGATAGGATAACAGATAAGATCTTGAAGAAACTATGAGTGAAACCTAGATGGACCCAAAATATGGATCCATCTGCCCTTCACTGGAAAAAGCTGGAGAACAAATCCTAAAAGGAAAAACCCGACCAAGGAGTTAAAGTTCATAAGAATATGAAAATTCTTACTTTACATCCACCGAGGATCTGACACCTGAAGTGTTCAGAAGTGCTGTTGTATCACTTCAGCTGTCTGGATGTAACGCTGATTATTTCCAGATTAGGTGAACATTCAAAAGGATCCAGTAGCGTGACATGAAGCGTCCCGATATGCCGGTGCCAAGCTGGAGGCCGCTCACGTGGAAGGCAGTCAGCTGTGGACAATGTAAATAACAGTGAAATACTGGTCAGACACACACAGCAGCACCGTTCCCAGAAGGTTTTACTGTCAGCAGATGTAAACCGTCCACGAACAGGGTTTAAAAGCCTCAGCAGGGCTCCAGTTGTTCGCATCACGTTTTCAGCACCGTTTGTTAATTTGTGTTGTTGCTGTTGAATCTCAAACAGTGTGGGCCTGTGACATCATCGGCCTAACTGATGCACCTGAGCAGTCGGCAGGCTCACCTGGTCTCACCTCTGCCTGCTCCGGATGATGTTTTAAAGTTACTCTCATATACTCACATATTCTGTCTGTTTCTCCGTGTGTGTGTGTCCAGGTGAACGGCGTGGACCTCAGGTATGCGACACATGAACAGGCAGCAGCAGCTCTGAAGAACGCCGGACAGACTGTTACCATAGTAGCACAGTACAGACCTGAGGGTGAGCACTCGCACTAAAACACATACACAGTCATGTGGTGTTCCGTGGTCATGGTGATCTTTTCAGGATGTCACTGTTACCATGGTGATATTGTGTGCAGAGTACAGTCGTTTTGAAGCGAAGATCCACGACCTGAGGGAGCAGATGATGAACAGCTCGTCCGGGAGTTTGAGAGCCAACCGCAGCTTCTACGTCAGGTAAACCGGGTCACTGCGCCGGTAGCAGTCCAGCTCAAAGAGTCCACATCAGTAAGTCCCTGTAAATAAGTCCAGAGACGTTAGTGGACATAAAGAAGCTCAGGTGTGAATTCCCCCCTCACCTGATGCCCCTGTTTGCATCAGTGTTAATGTGGCGTATTGTGACTGGTTGCAGGGCGTTGTTTGACTATGATAAGCAGTGGGACTGTGGCGTCCTATCACAAGCTCTGGACTTCAACTTTGGGGAGGTTCTTCATGTGACGGACAGCGCTGATGACGAGTGGTGGCAGGCCAGACGGGTGAACCAGCAGGGGGAGCTGGAGGAGCTGGGATACATCCCGTCCAAACACAGGTGAATATATATTAAGGTATGTTTGGGTCACTACTGCTGTAGCTTAAATACACTCCTGGTATCTAAACAAACTGTGTGTGTTTCAGAGTGGAGAGGAAGGAGTGGTCGCGGATGAAGAGTAAAGGTGACGCTTCTGTTCTACGCACAGACAGAGTGATGGAGTGAAAGCGGTTTTCTGTCTTCCGTATGTGACTGTATGTGTCTTCCTTCTTGCAGGCAGAGAAGGTTTCGTTCACAGCTACGAGCTCATCACTCAGATTGAAGGTCAGTGTCACCTTTGACCTTTGAAATCAGCGGAAACTGGCTCCATTTTCAACTTTCGTTGATTTATAATAGTTTTAAAGAAGTGACACAATCTTTATGTTTTACATGACAGTCCATTAGGACTAAAATGCAGCGTTGTTCAGTTCAGCACACTCAGGGTTCTTGCTGCTACAGGTTTAGTGTGGGGCTGCCACACTAAATCTAATCACTGGATTACCGAACGGGCCAACGGGGCACAGGCACAAGGTCCCGATCAGTCTGGGGCCCCTTAAACCCGAGCCTCTGTTTGAAGTGACTGTTACAGGGAAACACAGAACAACCACAAAAAGACTCAAAATGACCACAGCCGCAAAACAAATACAACAAAACACTGAATACAAAATGACACAAAACTAAAAATGACGGGCCCACGTCGTTTGGCATTGCCTTCAGTTTGGGGTCTTGCTCCTATGTAGGGTGGGTAGGGAGCCTTCTACACGTCTGCGCCCAGGGTCCCGTTGTCTCATAATCCAGCCCTGGATTGCGAGTCTGTCTCTTCGTTCAAGTAAACGCAAATAGCCATAAAAAAAGTTAAAAAATGCCAACACCACCCTCAACCCTCACCACCTGCAGCTTTATATCATTCCTGTTGTTGAAATTATTCGCTGAAATGCAACATTCTACCGGCAAACTTTCACTCTGAAGCAGCTGCACTGAACGTGTCAGCGCAGGGGACTGACCTGGTGTTCAGGCCGTTGAGTAAATTAAACTCAAGGACCTGGACACCAGTGACGAGCTTTCGGTCCTGGGCCAAAACCATAATGCTGCTTGTTTAACACCAGAAGGTCAGTCGGCTTGAGGCCCACAGGGCACCCGCCCAGTCCCATATCGGTAGTGGGTAGCACAAACCAAATCCGTCACTATGGCAACCCACTGCAGGACAAAATGTCCGAAAAAGACTTTCCCTGACGTGCTTTAGTCTCTTTTTTATGTTTTAGTGCATTAGCTAATTCGCTCTGCGTCCTCCAGGGGATGTTTTCTTTGTTAATAACGAGCAGGTGTAAATAAAGTTTCCTCTCTCTCCGTCCTCAGTGGACTACGCTCGTCCTGTCATCATCCTGGGGCCGACCAAAGACCGAGTCAATGACGACCTGCTGTCCGAGTTCCCAGACAAGTTCGGCTCCTGTGTCCCTCGTAAGTGTCCAGCTCCAGACAAAAACAGGAAAACACCACGTAGACAACAGGAAGTCACTGATGTGACTCTCTCTCTGTAGATACGACTCGCCCTCGGAGGGACTACGAGGTCGACGGGCGGGACTACCACTTTGTGTCGTCGCGGGAACAGATGGAGCGGGACATCCAATCACATCGCTTCATTGAGGCGGGACAGTATAACAACCACCTGTACGGGACGTCGGTGCAGAGCGTCCGACAGGTGGCCGAGCAGGTAGGACAGGCTGGTTTCCATGGTGATGTTCAGGGTTTCTATGTTGTTATGGTTACTATGGCGATCGCATAATGGTTTTCTGAATTATGTTTGTGGAGGGTGGTGGTTACCATGGTTACCAAAGGGCTATTTTTAGGTTGTTATGGTCACTGTGAGGCTTCTGGGATGTTTGGGATTGTTGTCATGGTGATATATTCTAAAATATTCTGGATGTCATGGTGACATGGTTTTCTATGACATTATAATTTCCAGAGTGATTAGGTCTTATCAACGTGAAGTGACAGTGTTTCTGGGATACTATGGTTTCCACAGAGATTCGTTAAAACGTTACGATTATCACATTATGATTTTAAAGTAGCTAGATCATCCAGTTACCATGGTGATGATACTATGGTTTCCACAGAGATTCGTTAAAACGTTACGATTATCACATTATGATTTTAAAGTAGAGGGTGACGGTTGCCAACTGGTCTACTAGATCATCCAGTTACCATGGTGATGTTCAGGGTTTCTATGTTGTTATGGTTACTATGGCGATCGCATAATGGTTTTCTGAATTATGTCTGTGGAGGGTGGTGGTTACCATGGTTACCAAAGGGCTATTTTTAGGTTGTTATGGTCACTGTGAGGCTTCTGGGATGTTTGGGATTGTTGTCATGGTGATATATTCTAAAATATTCTGGATGTCATGGTGACATGGTTTTCTATGACATTATAATTTCCAGAGTGATTAGGTCTTATCAACGTGAAGTGACAGTGTTTCTGGGATACTATGGTTTCCACAGAGATTCGTTAAAACGTTACGATTATCACATTATGATTTTAAAGTAGAGGGTGACGGTTGCCAACTGGTCTACTAGATCATCCAGTTACCATGGTGATGTTCAGGGTTTCTATGTTGTTATGGTTACTATGGCGATCGCATAATGGTTTTCTGAATTATGTCTGTGGAGGGTGGTGGTTACCATGGTTACCAAAGGGCTATTTTTAGGTTGTTATGGTCACTGTGAGGCTTCTGGGATGTTTGGGATTGTTGTCATGGTGATATATTCTAAAATATTCTGGATGTCATGGTGACATGGTTTTCTATGACATTATAATTTCCAGAGTGATTAGGTCTTATCAACGTGAAGTGACAGTGTTTCTGGGATACTATGGTTTCCACAGAGATTCGTTAAAACGTTACGATTATCACATTATGATTTTAAAGTAGAGGGTGACGGTTGCCAACTGGTCTACTAGATCATCCAGTTACCATGGTGATGTTCAGGGTTTCTATGTTGTTATGGTTACTATGGCGATCGCATAATGGTTTTCTGAATTATGTCTGTGGAGGGTGGTGGTTACCATGGTTACCAAAGGGCTATTTTTAGGTTGTTATGGTCACTGTGAGGCTTCTGGGATGTTTGGGATTGTTGTCATGGTGATATATTCTAAAATATTCTGGATGTCATGGTGACATGGTTTTCTATGACATTATAATTTCCAGAGTGATTAGGTCTTATCAACGTGAAGTGACAGTGTTTCTGGGATACTATGGTTTCCACAGAGATTCGTTAAAACGTTACGATTATCACATTATGATTTTAAAGTAGAGGGTGACGGTTGCCAACTGGTCTACTAGATCATCCAGTTACCATGGTGATGTTCCGAGTGTGTTGTGGTGGCAACGCTGTGAAGTTTCAGGATACTGCGGTCGCCGGGATGATGTGTCTGGGAGATTCTGGTTACTGTGGTGATGTTTTGAGGAATTAGCAGGTTTTAAGAGATTCAGTGATCAGTGTGTGAGTCCCAGTTTCTGTGTGTGTCCACCAGGGGAAGCACTGCATCCTGGACGTGTCGGCCAACGCGGTGAGGAGGCTTCAGGCGGCTCAGCTCCATCCCATCGCCATCTTCATCCGACCGCGATCCCTGGAGAACATCCTGTAAGTCAGTGAGGGCACGAAATAAGACTCTGTCACCGCTGTTTCAATGGGACATTAAACCCAACAACTGAGCCAAGATATTTGATTTTTTTGGGCTATTAAGAATGAGAACAAAATGTGTGTGTGTGTGTGCGTGTGTGTGTGTGTGGGCGTGCATTTGTGTGTAGTGTACATAAAGGCTTGTGTGACTGTAAATAAAACGATGGGGCTCAAACACACAGTCTATTCAGGGCTTAAAGTTTCAAACGACCACTGGACTACAACACCCACAATCCTCTTCATATGGACTACAAAACCCTCAGTCCTCCTCTGCAACAACCATATGCTGGACTTCATCTCCGACAGTCCCCTACTGTCTGAGCCACAACACCCTAAACACGCCTCTGCTTGGAACACAATACACACAATCCCTTTTTGCCTGGACTACAACACCCACAATCCTCCTCTCCTCATTTGGACTACAAGGCCTACAATCCCTCCTGCTTGGACTAGAACGCCCTTAACCCCCTTCTACTTGGACTATGGGGCTCACATTCCCCCTTTGTCTAGACTACAACAGCTACAATCCCCTTCAATTTGGACTACAACACCCTAAATCCTCCTCATCTGTACTACAACATTCAAAACCCTCCTTCTGCTGGACTACAACAACTTAAACCCCCACTTATCTGGACTTCAATGTCCACAGTTCCTCTCCAATTGGACCGCAACATCCACGATCCTTCTCATTTGGACTATTACGCGCAGTCGCCCTCTGTCGGGATTACTACAAGACCCTCAACCCCTCTTTGCCTGGACTTCAACATTTGGACTATAAAACCCTTCTGTGAGACTACAACACCCACAATCCCCTTCAGTTTGGCATACAACATTTTAAATCCTCCTTCTGGAGTTCTTCTGGACTACAATTTAACCCCCCCTTATCTGGACCTTAATCCCTAAATCCCACAATCACTCTCTGCTTGGACTACAAGACCCACAATCCTCCTCATTTGGACTACAACACACAGTCCCCTTCTGTCTGGCTTATTAAAAGACCCACAATCCCCCTTCACGTGGACTACAACATTTTAAACCCCCCTCATCTAGACTACAACACCCTTCTGATGGACGACTCTGTTGCAGAGGACAGTTCAGACAGTTTTTGTCAGTCACTGTCTCTGGTTGCTTTACAACAACAAGGACGTAAAACTGAAACTGAAACACTTCCATTTTTAAGCAAAAGGTCGTGGACTACATTACCCACAGTTCCCAGCTGCAGTGCAAGATTATGCCACCTACAAAGATCTACAGCACAGAAGGACTACATTACCCACAAGTCCCGGATAAAGGTCTAGGCTGCCAAGATTCTGGACTACGGTACCCATGATTCCCTGCTGATGAACAGGACCAGAGGCAGCTGGGACGGGGGAGGGGGCACATGCTGGGGTTGGAGCTAAAGCTTCAAGATCACAAAACAACCCTGGACATGGTGGGGGTGGGGCATGGTCACCAGTGGCCACGCCCCCTCCCGTGTGCCTAACACAGTACTCTATTACCCACAGTGCTTTGGGAGATTCATGGAGGAGGGAAACGTCCTCCTCCTATGACCATGGCAACTGGGACTGATGGTGATCCAACATGCTCCCCAACTGGTTTCTGATGGTTCCAGTGGGATTTTTTAGACTGAAAATCAGGGTCATGTGAATAATTATAATAATTATTATAATAAAAATAATCATAATTATTGATGATGTAATATCATCTCACACACATACACACAGCGGGGTTACCTGAGGTCGTCTTTTCTTTCTGAGCACTGACTTAAACACTTTATAAAACCTGCAGTATATCCGAATATTTATTAGCTTGTGACACACACACACACACACACACACACACACACACACACACACACACCAGTACAGAGGAGGCTGTTGGTTTGATGACTGACTTGTTGTATAATGAAATAAATTAGTTATAAATGAATTCAACTATTGAAATATTGAAATAAATTCCTTATAAAAGCTGACCTGAGATCTGTGTGATGGAGGATGACGGGATGCGCTTCACTTCTGGCTCAGGTTTAATACTGATGACGTGGACGTAGACTTGAATACATCAGGTCTGTACGACTGAGCGTGAACTTGCCAGCTCTGTATATTCATGTCTCAACATTGAATTCATCCAAAGAAATCCGCTGAAACTTTTCATATCTCAGGCGCAGGTAGCGGCCAGATCTGTGTGCTGATATATAAATAATTCAGTTTCACTGGAACCACTGAAAACCTCAGAACCCGTTGTCTTAAATAAATACAACATCCACAACGCAAATAATCAAGCAAACTAAGCCCGGATGTTCCCATGTTCGAGTATAAATGTGTTTTCAGGTAACGAGAGTTTTCTGAATTCCTCCCATAACAATCATAAGACCAGGGACACTACCAACCTGCGCTCCGTTAAAGAAGGCAGCCTCGCCCTCAGCTCTCTGTACGGGTCGTTGGAACGACCGGCGAACGCTGAAGGCGTCGCTCTGCTGTCCAGACTGACAGTCAGTCGTCACCCAGACAACGTGAAGTCTCCGTCTGTCTCCCTGCCCCTCGGCGAGTCAGACTCACAGCAGTTAATTACCTCGATGCCGATGGTCACCAACCCGGCGAATAACCCACGGACATGAGGTCAGAGCAGCACAACAGACAAACTGTTTGACACAACATTTAACGCCTGACGACGCGAGGGCTTCATGTAGTGTAGAACTGCACAATCTATGCACAAATAAATACCTTTGAACGTAATTTAGACGGATACAAACCTTTTACAGATTAACGGAACTAAATTAGAAACCATTTCACAGCACAGCAGGTTGTGTAAAACCTTTCAGACATTGACCTGAAGGGAAACAAACGGTGATGCACTGCATGTGCTTGTGTTTGCTCTCACTTCCTCAAAACCTCGAGGCACCTGGCCCTTACGCAGGCGGCGAGCGACTGCGCTTTTCCCGCTCAAGGCGCTTTACACTACGGGTCACATTCACCCGTTCACACACACTCATACAGCGCGTTGTAAACAAACACGCACGCGCTCACACACTGACGATACATCGGGGACAATTTTCTGGGTTCAGGAAGTTCACACTTCGGCATGCGGACCGGAGGAGCCCACAGCCGGGCCCTGTCTGTGACAGCGTTTAATGCGATCCTACCGACCAGGCTGTGTGATAGACCTCTCCACCCGGGAGTTGAAACGCCCCTGAGTCAGCGAAGCGGGTGGTCAGCCACCAACCAGTTCTCCAGGTCTCTGCTTATTAACGCTGGGGCCTCGCGGGGACGTCTGGTCTCCACTGTTTCACTCACTCTACATGAATGACTATCTCGTTGGAGCCGTTTAGTTCACTGACGAAAGCACAGCAGACCTCATTTCTAACAATATTAGAACAGCTCAGAGAGATTAGCGCTGACCTCTAGTGACCTCTGTCCACCTGTTGCAGGTGTGTCGGGGCTGCTGGGGTCTCACACCGTTAGACCAGTGTCCCCTCGCTATGTCGGCGCTGGAGAATGGTCCGGCTGCGAAAGCTCATGTTTTTATTATTGGGTCGAAGAAAACAGAAGGCGCGGTTTGATGCTGCTACTTAAAGGAGGTGCCTTAGGGTGGAGGGGCGACCGACTGAGTGACAGTCGTCATCCACACAACGTGCAGACTCCATCCGTCTCTCTGCTCCGTGGCGAGTCAAAAACAGAGCTTCCACATTCCTTCGTCGTTACAGGTAAGAGTCCCGCATCGAGAGGCCAAATGTCAGCCAAAGTACTCGCCGCAGCAAAACGACCCTATGAGTGCACCATTACATCACTAGTTTAGTTTCACTGATGCAGTCATGTGTGAAGCTCCACTCAGACCAGACTTGTTTCTCTGGTCAGTGATTTGAACCCCCCCTCTGGAGCTCATCCTGTCGGAATGGGGCTTAACATTTTACTCTTGCAGTTATGGTCACGGTGGAGACATTTTGTTAATGTTGCGTCGCTGAATCTCTAAAAACAATTCCAAGCGTGTGAGCTAATCGTGTCAAGATCTTAATTTGAGAAGTAACTAGTAACCGCAGCTGTCAGAGCACATTTGCCTCTGAGGTGTGGTGTAGAGTAGAAGTAGAAAGCAGTGACAAATGATCATACCAAGGTAGGAAAGTACAGGTGTCTCAAAGTACGTTGTACTTAGGAATAAAAATACTTAGTTACATTCCACCACTGTTTATTCATTCAGTAAACTTACAACATGGTTCCAGAATAACCCTGTGGCTCTGTTTGTGTGTCCTGTCCTTCTGTTGTTCAGACCATGTGGTCCTGGAGATCCCTGCTCTGCCCGTGATGCCAGGAAATGATGTGACTTCACAGTTCAGGTCCCGTCACGCGACGTACAGGGTGGGTTCTAGATCCCCCCCCCGGAATTCACCGGCAGTGATGTCCAAGAGTCTCACGAAGGTGTCTACAGCTGCTATGCTGTGGAGTTCGATAGCAGGTGAGGACGCCTTCGACTTCTGCTCACCAAAATGCTTGTTTCTGTTAAAATGCTGTGGTTATACGGTCCAGGTAGAGACAACGACAGACTCCCAGGTGTGCGTCTGGTTATGCTAACGGACTCATACGTGTTGTGAAATAGAAATTTGTCCCGATTCTGTAACAAGACTAGATCTTCCTGTTTATCTTTAACTCACCTTTCGGTTTCGCCACCTGTCCACAGCTCCTCCTACTGATCCTCCTCCTGCAACCTGTTCTCCGTCTACACCTCCCCTCCTCCCTCTGTGTCTGTACTCAGACTCCTCTGCCATCTAGTGGTCATCTGTCCGTACTGCATCTGCAGCGTCCCGATGGTGTCGAGCTGCTGCAGCAGGAAGACAGGTAGCTAACACACGCACAAACTTCAATAACGAAATTTTATACCTCCGCCTGAACTTCTTCGCTCCGCCCACAGGAACTAGACCGGCCGTCTCCGTGGAGATGACCCAGCGTGTTGAAGAGTGTCATGACGTCACTGCCGATGTCACCACTGAGCATGACCTCTGAGCTGACAGAGCTTCACGGTAAAGACTCTGTTACACTGACTGACGGAAAACGGGATTTCAAAATATAAGAGGGTGAATGTGAGAGTGCAGTTCGAATAAAGCTTTGTTTGAATGTGTCTTTGAGAAAATAAGAGACTGCTGCTCTGAGTTTGGAGTTCATTTCAAAGTAAAAGCCAAAATGTTATCGTAAGAAGTCAACCACCGTGTTTCCCTGCTGTGTTTTCACATATTACTGGCGACGGAAACATGACCTCAACTCAGTTTAGTTGTTGATCAGATCGATGAACGACCGTGTGGTTTCCAGGTGTTGCTTAGCAAACCTCTGCAGCCCGCTCCTCATCGCTGCTGCAGGCTACAGGCTGCAAGCTACATTAGACGCTACTAGTGTAACGCACCCCAATCTAGCACCCAACTCTCAGAGGAACAGGTGCATTGTGGGCAATGTAGGCGCCAGGTTTCGACAAGAAAGCAGAATGCGTTGAGTAAAAAAGCCGGTATCTCTGGATTTGCTGCATCTTTTTTTTTAAACTGTCCATTGTCCATTGTGAGTCTGACAATATCATCGGAGTGTAAGTATAAATGAGTGGAGTAGCAGATGGTCGATAGTGCTGCTGATCCCACTGACAACCAACTCCCCTGGAGTGGCTGAAAACTTTAAACTCCCCGATCAGCCCATGAAATCTCAAACATCTGTGAAACTCCTCATTAACCCCTGGAATCCCCTCGATCAACCAGCGGAACCTCGTCAATAACCTCGGAAACTTTATCAGTGCCTGAAACTTTCAAAACTCCTAAGTCTGCAACGCGTCAGACTACGAGGCTCTGTGGCCGAGACCTGGAACTTCAACAACCCAGAAGGCTTCTGATGCAAACTCCACAACCTCTTCAAGAAACCGCTACCTTTCGGATGAGTCGGCTTTTCGTGGCCTGTGCTCAGGATTCATTGTTGTGTCGTGGTCCAGCTTCACTCCACGTCAGCGTGCACCTATTAAACTGCAGTGACCCGTGGTGGTTTGTGTGTAAAACGCAGCCCAGGCGGGTGGGTGGTGACTAGGCTGCACCCTGAACATGTATTGTCCAACCGCACTGACAACAGCGTGTGTTTTCGCTCTGTGATGTCACGTCGCTTCCTGCCGGTCCCGTGATGTGATTGGTCCTGAGACTGCTTCCCTCCGTTACTTCAGTTACCAGAGTGTTACTGCAAGTTGAGGGACCAGAACGGCAGGACTGTGAGTACAAAAACTTTAAGAACTTTGTCAGAAAGTTGAGTTATTCTGCTACTTCCACCAGCGTTACTACTCAACTACTCCTACTGGTTCTGGAGTAGTTTCTGGTTGAGTTTCTCACCTGTACACGAACCACCACCATCTTATCATCTTATAGTGGCAGTAGTACTTATTGCAGTTGTGGCCCCTTTTCTCAAAAGGCAAAACTCAGTAAGTATCCATATGAATCTATCAATCAGTCCGTTTTATGGCTAGGTGTTAGCACGCTGTAGCCAGTTTGTGGGCGGTTTTAGTACGTTGTGATCAGTTACTGGAACATTTTAGCCATTTTGGCCCATTTTCAGACAGGTGCAGTTAGACTGCCAGTTCTCTGATCCTTTTAGGGTGGTGTGGTCTGTTTTCAGAAAGATTTGACAAGTTGTGGATTGTTCTCAGAAAGTTTCCTGAACATTCAGGATGTATTAGTGAGACGAGATGATCAGTTTCAGTCGTGGTTCTTTCGTCTGGTTCTCAGATCGGAAGAAGAGCTGCCAGATCAGAGAGCTCAGAGGGAGATGACGAGTTTAGCGAAAATATACATTTAAAAATATTATAATGTTTTTATTACAGACTTTATACCAGATTAGTGCTTCCAAATCTTAATTTCTTTAGCCTTAAAAAGAAGCAACCCCTTTTCACAGGTTGTGTATTTTTGTGATATTTGAGGACTCAAAGCAAAGACAGATTTTCACCTCCTGACATTGTTATTTTGAAGACGTTTTACAGAGATGCAGAGATAAAACTCTCCAGTATTTCACAAGAAAGAGCAACGAAAAACATCTGTAAAAAGAATCCCATTTTATCAAGCAGATGTTTTATAATCTTTGGTTGATGTCTCCCTCACTCCGATATTCCTTCAGGTTTTCCTGTGCCTGCAGCAATCAAGCTTTATGAGCAGTAGAGAGAAGCAGTGTGACTTCTTTTGCCCTGAGATTTCCCTCTCAGGCAGTGCGCAGGCTGGAGAATCTACTTTGGAGGCAGGTTGTGGATGCGGGGCTTAAAACCGACCCAGTTTGAGTCAATATAGCACAGATGCATGCAGGGTTATTTTGCCTCAACCACAACACTTGCACGAGTCAAAACAAGCCCGTGTCCTCTGTGGTTTTCTACCCATGGGAACCCTTCATCACTCGGTACAGTTGGCCCAGCACTGTGTCGGTGCCATACGGATCCAGATTCAATCAAATTTGATGCAGGGATTTTTAGTCTGAGCGGAGGAATATTTTCACTTTCTCTACGTTTTCAGTCAAAAAATAATCAGCTCCATCGGGGAGCTTCTGTTTTCACCTGTGTCTGTTGGTCTGTTTGTTTATCTGTCAGCAGGATCACTGTAAAACTACCGAACTGATCTGCACCAAACTCGGTGGAGGGATGGGGCCCGGTCCTGGGAAGAACACATTACATTCTGGTCTGGATTCTGGGTTAAATGGGCAGACCCAGTGTTGGACTTGGCTGAGGTATGAGCTCTGCTGTTTAAAGTAGAGCTCATACTCCTCCTCCCCTAAAGACACCAGAGCTGACAGTCAGAGCCGTTTGCAGTGAAAACACGAATATAAAACAGTTTGTTGATTTTAAAAGTTCACTGTCAAACACCTTTTATTCATTGTCAAGTATCAGGTCTCCACTGAGGGAACCAGAAGTGGTTATGAGATTCATGCAGCTCCATTTCTGCTATATAGCCATTAGAAGACGAGGAGGAGGAGAGACAGGAGGAGGGAGGAGACGAGGAGGAGGATGGAGGAGACGAGGAGGAGGAGAGACAGGAGGAGGTAGGAGACGAGGAGGAGGACAGACAGGAGGAGGGAGGAGACGAGGAGGAGGACAGACAGGAGGAGGGAGGAGACGAGGAGGAGGAGAGACAGGAGGAGGAGAGACAGGAGGAGGTGAGACAGGAGGAGGTGAGACAAGAGGAGGAGGGAGAATAGGAGGAGGGAGGAGACGAGAAGGAGGAGAGACAGGAGGAGGGAGGAGACGAGGAGGAGGTGAGACAGGAAGAGGAGAGACAGGAGGAGGGAGGAGACTAGGAGGAGGAGAGACAGGAGGAGGTGAGACAGGAGGAGGAAGGAGAATAGGAGGAGGAAAGACAGGAGGGGGTGAGACAGGAGGAGGAAAGACAGGAGGAGGGAGGAGACGAGGAGGAGGAGAGACAGGAGGAGGTGAGACAAGAGGAGGGAGGAGACAGGAGGAGGAGACAGGAGGAGGAGACAGGAGGAGAGAGGAGACAGGAGGAGGAGGTGAGACAAGAGGAGGGAGGAGACAGGAGGAGGAGAGACAGGAGGAGAGAGGAGACAGGAGGAGGAGAGACAGGAGGAGGGAGGAGACAGGAGGAGGAGAGACAGGAGGAGGAGAGACAGGAGGAGGGAGGAGACAGGAGGAGGTGAGACAAGAGGAGGGAGGAGACAGGAGGAGGAGAGACAGGAGGAGAGAGGAGACAGGAGGAGGAGAAACAGGAGCTGGGAGGAGACTTTAGAGAATTTAGTTTGATCCCTAAAAGAAGCTCGTTCAGACCATTCAGCTCCTTCCTTCTTAAGGAGAAGTGCAGCTCCAGGTCCACAATCAAGCCTTTCAACCACATCTCACAGTCTTCATCAGCAGATAGTTTACTCAGAAGCTACTGAAAAAGCAAGTAAGTGGACATTTAGTACTGTTTTCAAGGCTAAGAGCACAATTTTTACACTCAGTGTCGTCGCTGCCTGTCTGGGCCGGGACATTTGAATTTCCTGGTTTAATAGAGATGAAATCAATAAAGAAAGATAAATAAACCCATCAGGACGCTGAGTGTGACTGCAGCCTGACACGCATCAGCGTCAACACACAGCTGCTGAAGATAACACCCTCCACACTAACAGCTGGGAGCTCGTTAAGGAGCCTTAACGAGGTTTAAGGAGGTTTAACGAGGCTTCGTCTCCCGTGCTGTTCGACGCTGTTACAGCTGCTGATTCGCTCACTGAACTTCCCGTTTGACTGACGCACAAGATCAACACATCAAAGACAGAAAAACATGTTCATACTTCCCTTTTGTTTTCTTTTTTACAAATACCCATTTTAAAGACAGCAAAATGAAAAATGTCACCTACTCTTGCTCCACTTTTTTTTATCATGACCAGCATCATATTTAAACACCTTTCTGTAAAGCCTTTGTCACTGCTTAGTGTTTGAATCACATCTTTACCTGTACTTTCAGCCATCACTTCTATTCTACACCTCCCTTTGTTCTACATGGATACATATTTTTATTTTCTGTTTTTATCTCGTAAATATATATATTATATTTATACATTGGAGACCACTTTCCCATTCCAGTGAATGCACTTTATATATATACATACTTTTATATATATATATATATATATATATATATATATATATATATATATATAATATATATATACTTTTACATATTAATTTCACTATGTATATGTAACATCAGCTAGAACTATTAGTCAGAGAGGAACAGCAAAGGGGAGTTATTAAATGAGCTGTCTTGTACATTCTTTATGAAATAAATGTATTTATTAATGTAGCTATTCAACTAACATTTTAGTTAGTTGACACCTGCTGTCTGAAATATGCCAGCCTGTTTCCCTGAGAGAGGGTGTCAGTGTCAGTATGTATAAATGTGTCTCAGTGTGTGTTCGTGTGTGTGCGTCAGTGTGTCTGTGTGTGTGTATTGTCAGTGTGTGTATGTGTGTGTGTTGTGTATGCTCCACACGTCTCCGTTCAGAGCGTTAGCAGCTCCCTGTAGCGTCCAGGTGAACAGGGCCAACTGTCGTCTAAACCGTCTCTCCTCGAAGCTCCCGGGGTCAGAGGTCAGCAGGGCCAGGTGCTCAGTGAGCGCGCTCAGAGAGTGATCCCCACGGCCGTGAATCACATGACGAAACGGCGTCTCCACCGCAGACACGTATTGAGACAGAAAGTAATACTCCACCTGGAGGGCATACGGAGAAAACGAGTTTTATTAATCTGTAGGTCTGCGGTACATCACAAATCCCCCTTCTTCTTTTCATCATAACTGAGTCTGATCTGAACCCACAGACACGAAACACGTTGATATGATTCAGTGTGACGTCCACTTCCTGAGGACATCATGTTCTCTGATGTCCCGCCAGAATAAAGCTCCAGAAATCCACTTAGAAACCAGAGGAAAAAGAGGCTGCAGAACTTCATTCAGAATCTTCCTGTTTTTAAGTTTCCCTCAGTATCACAGTGATCCGGTGACAGTTGTCTGTACATCCATGGCTACACTGCAAACAGGAGCTGATCAAAGCAGATTCAGCAGCTTTTAATGGGACATATTGACTGAATGGAAACAGGCTAAAATAAATTGTCCCCCCAGCTAACTCTGTGAAACATAGTTCCAAAACTTAGAGCAGGATTATCTGCCATACCGATGTAAGACAAAGAAAAAAAACCATTTAAAATAACAACACATTGCAGTATTTGTACCTTCATGATGCGAGTGTTGATGAAGCGAAGTGGTATTTGAGGCATTTGTACCTTCATGATGCGGGTGTTGATGAAGCGAAGTGGTATTTGAGGCATTTGTACCTTCATGATACGGGTGTTGTAGAACCGCGCAGTCGTGGGGTCATGCAGGTCGCTGTAGTCGATGGCTCTCTGCAGTGTCTCTGCAGCTCGACTGTAATCTCCTCTGGCGCTGAAAACCCACTGAGGAGACAAACCTCTGGCCTGAGGACAGAAACCGACAGTAAGACACGTGAGCTACAGATTTAGTGTCACTAGTGTCATCGACAGATCTCCCGTCAAGCACTTGATGGATGTGAAACTGTCCTGGATGAATCCTCAGTGGGGTCCAAAGATGAAAATGGAAAGCATGTAAACCAGTCTAAACCGGTAGGAAGCTTGAAGTATTTTACCAGTTCCTTTATTATAAAGTGCTCCCAGCATCTGTAGTGGGACCTGACAGGAACCTGCTGGCAGTTTGCGCACACACAGTGATACAGGTAAGTTACCTGCAGCTCAGCAGAGTGTCTGTTGAGCTGAGCGCTGAACTGCAGCACCGTCTGGGCGTAGGAAGTGATGCGTAGCGGGAGGATGTGGTCGTGGGCCAATCGCAGAACCATCTCACCTACCAGCTCCCCTAAACTCCGCCCCGTGTGCCCCAGACGACCCCCCAGCACTTCCTGTAGACGGGACACACTGTCCAAAGGTGTGTTGATGAACGGGTACGCGCGCTCCTGAACACGTGTACCCACACGTGTACACACACACACACACACACACACACACACACACACACACACACACACACACACACACACACACACACACACACGCGCACACACACACACACACACGCAGATCTGATGACATCAACTTGTACCAAGTACACTTGTACACATCACATGACATCAAATAAAAGGACATAATGAGACCCTGCAGACTGCAGAACAATAATAAAAAACATAGTAAAGAAAACATGAGATTATAAAATACAACGTCACATGATGTGATGTGTCATATCTATGACATCATAACCAACAATCCAACGACTTAGTAAAACACCTTGGTTACATGATGCAACATACAACAACCTCACATGAAACAAGTCATCATAACCTGATGTAGCATTATTTCATGATTTCATGTAAATGTAACGAGATGACATGAGAAGACATAACGACTGATAACACGTAACAAGGTGATGTAACATGACATTAATATGACCTGTTGTTAAATTACATAAAGAAATGTGACATAAAGTGATACAACATAACATGACACGAAAAGTGACCAGACAAAAACATGACATCCGAGAGTAAATCACATTTCATGACACAATTTAAAGTAACATGAAATCCCTCGAAATAAAGTAACTTGACAACTTAACCTGAAATAAAGTAACACGTCCGGACAAAAAATAACACATGATATAAAATAACATGGTACCATATGTCGGTACATGAAATAAAGTGAGATGACACGGTGCACTGTGGCATCATAAAATCACAGACGGGATACATCATGACATGACTGAGATGACACAGTACACCACGAGAGACATGTTATAACAGATATGACGCAGCAGCAGTGCAGTATGTGGACGTGCTGTTAGTCAAAGTATAAAAAGTTTACCTCAGTGAATCTGAGCTCCATGGCTGGAACTCCTGCAAACGCTGTGAAACTGTACGCTCCGCTGTTCAGATACAACGGCTTCATACTGAGGACGCAACAATGGGAGTTTTTAATTTAGGTTTACGGCATTATTTAGTTCTGTATTTTATTTTGATGAGTTGTGTGTTTGGTGTGTTTTCTCACATCCTCCAGCTGCCTCCCTCTCGCTCAGCCTGGCTGTAGATGGTCTGACCTGCATGTTTGGGATGCTCCACCTGAAACAGGCAGAATCCCAAACATGTAGGTAAGAACCTTGACATAACTATAGATGCTCGGAAATGACGAACATTGATACAGACAGAAATCACTTAATGTTTGCCCGGCCAGTGAAACATTGGAGCATAGAGAACAAAGATGGATTTAATCTTAACAGAACTGCCCTCTGAAGCTGCAGTGAAGTTTATTCTTAGGGGCTAAATGGGCAAAGATTTCTTGTTAAATAACCTTTGTTTTGCTAAGTGACCAGCATCAATTGAGTATAGATACTGATGGAGTACACAGAGTAATAAAATTGGAGATATAGGTAGGAGTCAATCCATTTAAAATCCTTGTGGGTCAGAAAGAGGATTTTGTATTAGTAGCCAATGCAAAGACACCAGGACAGGTTTCACGTGTTCACACTTCTTAGGTCTTTTAAGGAGTCTCGCGGCTGAGTTTTGGATCAAATGAAGACCTCTTGTTGCTTTCAAGGGTTTGCCAGAGAAAAGTGCTTTACACTGATCCATTCAGTTATCAAAGCACGCGCAAGGATTTCTGAGTCTGTATCGGATAAATTGGAACGTAGCTTGGCTGTTAAGTAAATGAAAAAAGGCAGATTTTGTGACATTCTCGATATGCAGACCACACAGTAAAAAAAAGGATCCGAAGCTATTGGCACATTCTTCACCGACTGTCTCTGAGAAATTGTGCTGCCATTAAGATTTATTGAAACTATTAGGCTGGACCAACAAGCAACCTGGAAGATAGATTTGTGACAGTTTGTAGTAAATTTTGAAGATGTGTGCACGTGGCAGCAGGTAAACACAGAACTACAGTGTTCTAAGTACTCATCCCTACACACTCAGGTAAGGAGAACCAGGTGAGCGCCGCACCCTGGGAAAAAATATGAGGGTGTCATGGTCGACAGTGTCAATGGCCGCTCTCAAATCTAGTGACAGCAAAACAGACGTGAACGTATGGAAATATTCACCCCTCATTAACACGTTCACCTGTCTGATGGCAGCATCCAGCAGGTCGACCAGCAGAGGACTGGTGTAGGTCAACAGGACATCATCACCTGGTTAACACACAAAAAGACAGACAGACATCTGGTTAACAGACAGACAGACAGACAACTGGTTAACACACAGACAGACACCTGGTTAACACACAGACAGACAGACTGGTTAACACACAGACACACAGACAGACACCTTGTTAACAGAAAGACAGAAAGACAGACAGACACCTGGTTAACCCACAGAAAGACAGACAGACAGACAACTGGTTAACACACAGACAGACACCTGGTTAACACACAGACACACAGACAGACACCTTGTTAACAGAAAGACAGAAAGACACCTGGTTAACAGACAGAAAGACAGACAGACACCTGGTTAACCCACAGAAAGACAGACAGACACCTGGTTAATAGAGAGACAGACAGACACCTGGTTAACACACAGACACACAGACAGACACCTTGTTAACAGAAAGACAGAAAGACACCTGGTTAACAGACAGAAAGACAGACAGACACCTGGTTAATAGAAAGACAGACAGACACCTGGTTAATAGAGAGACAGACAGACACCTGGTTAACAGACAGTAAAAAAGACAGACAGACAGTTGTTTATCTCATCTCTTTCAGCGTGTGATAGGCTTGCAGAATAAAGATCTCTTGTGATTGGCTGAGAGCTCTGTGTTACCCATGATGGCTTGGTCCAAGCTGAAGTAGGCTACAGCTTTCAGGTGGAGCATTGACAGGTAACCCTGGCAAACAGAGGTCAAAGGTTGTTAATTTACTGTGGCAACCACAGATCAGAGGTCAGTGTAAGAAGTTTGAATGATAATATATTGTAAAAACTTGTTAAAACTTTCTTTTTCTGTGGTGTGTAACGTGTTTCCTGCTCTCTGGTTTGACGAACCTCCAGCCATTCAGTCGCTCCAACATTCCCAAAATCTCCAGCGTCCCAGCTGACGAACAGTAAACTCCGTCTGGGACTGAAACCTAAACAAAGATGACCTCATTCAGAGTAAACTGAAAAACTAATACATGGTTCACTGCCATTGAAACCTGCTGGATTCCCTCAGGCACCAAATAGGTGGAGGGTGTTTTTCTGTCACATCAGACAGAACTGAGGAACTGAGCTGAGATATTCACCGCTTCACCAGTGACGGAGAACTTTTTCACACCAAGCGTCCATGAACCAGAGAAGCTACAAACAGTATCTTCAGTAACACGTGTTTTTGAAGTGAAATCCCACTGTGAGATTCTCTCCCATCCCCCCGCTAACTAGTTCACTAGTTCGGTTATTTATGAGATAGTGTAACTAGTTAGTACTTACTGCAGTGTGCACTGTTATTATCTCACATAGTAACACTAGTAAAAATATTACTACGTCTGTAAATGCTGCAAACATGTAGTAAACCACAGTAACCACCAAACAACTCTATACAAACCATCAAGGAGCAACACTGAATGTCCTAGAAATCACTTGGTAACCACCCACTGTCATCCTAGCAATGAAACACCTCATCAGCAGCCTAGTGACACCCAAGCAGCCACACAGACCACATTACCAACCACCTATCAGCACTGTAGCAACAGCCACAACAGCAACCCAGCAACACTCAAGCCAAACCATAGCAACCACATAATAACCACCTAGCAATGCATTGGAAATAACCCTGGGTGCCAACTAGTAACTCTCTAACCACAGCCCAGTCTAAGTGAATGCTACTTAGTAAGCACACCTGTCTCCAGGTGAGTCTTACCATTCTTCACCATGGCAGAGAAAGTTCGAGCCAGCTCCAGAAGGATCGCCGTTCCAACCCCGGACTTCACGGCTCCCGGACCCAACGAGTCCCTCTGAGCTCCCAGTATGATGTACTGGTCTGACAGAGAGATACAACACTGTACCGTTATTACAGAAAGACAGTACCTTCACCTGAACAGATAATAAATGTCTCTCTCCGTTCAGCATCTACCTGGCTCGACCCTGCCCTCCAGGGAGGAGAAGATGTTGTTGAGCAGGACAGGTGTCATCACATTGTGGACCGACATCTTCACCCTGCGTCCAGAGCTGAAGTCTGGACCGACCACGCAGCGTACGTACGGCAGCCGCCCCCGCCATGATGGAGGACAGGACGGACCTGACAGCTGGCTGAGACGCAGAGAAACACAGTGAGTTCACATTAACACCTGAGCAGGTAACCCGAGGGGGCGGGGCTCACCTGAGCAGCTTGGCGGCTACAGTGGCGCTGACTGGCAGGGCTGGGATAAGTGGCAGGCCGGAGGACTGGATGGGCGGGAACTGAGTGTGATTAAAGGAAGGAAAGCCGGGGGTGAAAGGGTCACCTGAACCCAGGTGCACCTGTGATTTGACAGCACAGAGGGAGATGTTGATTGGTCAGGAGCAATGCGATTTAAAACGTGCATTTGTTAATGTGTGAGAGTGTCTGTTACATGTTCGGACACGGCAGTGTATGTGTTCAGTCCGAGGCGGCGGGGGTCCTGAGGCAGGTCGGCGGGATCGGGGTAGATCAAAGCTCCGCCCGCCCCGTTCCTCTCAGCTAAACGAACCTTCTCTGCAAAACTGACCCCGCCCCCGACACGCATCACCACCACACAGCCCATCACAGACACGCCCGCAGTCTTCAGCCAATTAAAATCCTCTGGACGGCCGTAGTTGGCATAGACCACACCCCCCTGCAGGGAAAGCGACAGGTCCAGGTAACTGGGGCTATGGTTACCATGGTGATTAACACATCCCGTCTCTCTTTCTGTCTCTGACTCACCAAGGTACTTCCTGCGGCGCTGTATGGACAGTAATCAGATGGGTTCAGAGGAATCTGTTCTGAGATCAGTCCTGCAGAGTCCACCAGCCACAGAGAGCTCCTCTGAGACCTGCAAACGAACACCATGTCAGACAGCCTGTTGTGCCCTCTTGTGGTCAAACTGAAACATTGTCCTAAATGCATCATTTTCACATCTGATATAATGATGTGATGCAGTTTTTATTCCATATTCACTTATGGTCTCACATTTGTTGGTTTAATCTTTGCTAAGTCTGGAGCTTTTTGTCCTTACTTTGATGGTTACTTCTATTCTTGATTTGATTTTGATTTACGAGCTTAATCGCCATGTTACAATATGATAGTGTATATCTGTATGTAATAGTATATACGGGTGTTATTAGGCATGTAAAGAACAGCTTCTATCTGCGTAGTAGTAGATAATATATCATCATCTGTACAATAGTCAGAAATAAAGTGGCCAGAGTATGAGGTACTTCTCGCCTCCACCTACCATCTCCACCTGCAGAATCCTGGAGTAGAAGACAGCGTTTTCACTAATGTGAAGGCTGGGGTCAGATCCTACCTGTGGGGGAACTGCAGCGTGGCGTACAGAGACTCGGTCCAGGTGTGATCCATCTGCAGCTGTCTAAAGCGATGGAGGATCTCTGAGGCCAGAGACGTTCCCTCTGCAGAACCCGGAGGGTGATTCGTTCGGCTGACGCGACTGATGACGGGAACCGAGTTACAACGGAGAAAAACGACCGGGGGTCACAAACAACTCGGTCTTTGTGGGGTGCGTCACGAAACATTTCGGATCTGGATCAGGACTATGTATGTTTAGTGTAACAGATCCCTGATGGACAGAGCCAAGCTGGACTTGTTTAAATATCATTTTACTGAAGTGGGTCTCCAAGAAAATGTTTGAAAAAACATCAGAAAAAAACAGAATTATGGTCAAAGCCTGTTTTATATATAGCAATTCCCAGAAACAACGTGACCCTGCAAACCTGCTGGTAACTAATCACCCCTGGATAAATCAGCTGTAATCGGTGTACCAGGTGTCCCGGTCTCTCCCACCTGACTGTGCTGTGGATATCTTCATCCTGTAGCAGTCTCCTCATCATCGCCCTAAGGTCACCCAGGTAAAGCCCCGCCCCTCCTTCTGCAGGCGGCTTAGCCCCGCCCCCCTGCCGCTCATCCTCCTCCACTTGCCCCCCCACCTGGGAGCAGTGGTACCGCCCACTGAACAGAGCGTAGGCCAGTAGGAATGCTGAGAGAGACAGGCCACACCCACATTAATCACACGATCCAACGGATTAATAAAACTTGGTCTGGTCTGTGTGTGTGTGTGTTTACCGGTAGTGAAGATGACGACTCCACACACACACAACACGCCAGCTCTCCAGTAACCACGGCGATACCTCAACGCCAACGCTGATATCACTGCTAGGCCCCGCCTCCAACTCCTCCTCAGCCTCTGATGTCACAAACCTCATCTCCACCCTCTGAGCTCCTCCCACCTCCTCATCCTCGGACATGTCCACTGAGCGGTGGAGAGACACCGAGAACGACTGGAGAAAGAGGGAGAGAGGGAGGGAGGGAGGGAGCAACCATGGCAACTGGTCAGAGGGGGAGGAGCTTGTGTCTCACCTGTCTCAGACGAGTCCTGATGGCGTCCATGATGATCTACAGAGGAAAAGCGACAGTTAACATACGATCGTGTTAATTTCCATTCGATGACGTTTCCAGAAAAGGATGTGATGTCTCGTGTCCGATGACAGATAATCAATCATATTGATCAGAGTGATTGTAAATGATCAGTAATTCACAGGTATTTCCAGCTTTTAGTTCATCGATCTGATAACATCTTCTGTTTTAAAGGAAAAGGTTTTTGCTTTATTTTACAGACAGGTAAATGTGTGATCACCTGACGTCTCGTGTTACGTTTGTGCCTTTGGACTTTTCAGACTCGCAGTCTCTGACGGATACATGTTGTGTTTAGGTTCCGGGGGAAAACTTAGACTTCAGGCTTTTCAGTCTCTCTCTGTGGTACTTCACAGTACTGCGCTTGTCTCCTGATCCTCACAGACACACTGATCGGCTGCCACCGTGTTGACAGTTTAACACTCAGTGTCGTTTGTCTTTGTTTTGTTGTAGCTAATTAGCTGAGGACATGACTACGTTTTTACGACGACATCCTGAAAACTGACCCAGCTACAGTTGCAGGTGTTGGACTTCTTCCTCTGCTAGGACAACAGTCCCACCAGGAATAAAGACGGATCACATCCAACCATGTATGCCGTGCTGGGACATCCAGGTGGACCATCCTCTGCAGTGAGGACGAGCTGAACCAACAGGTCCATCAAAAGGTGCACGACAAGCAGGACCATCTCCAGGTAAAGTGAGAAGTGAAGACGGACCAAATGTGAACCCACAGCTGAATCGTCCCACTGAAGCTCACTCCCTCAGCCTGCTGTGATTGGTTCCTCGGAGGGTTCAGAGGTCAGCGTGTCCTGTCTGATCTGGTTAACTTTATTAACAGCTAAGTAAACACACACACACACACACACAGACAAACTGCTGGAGAACTGAAGCCTTTAAAACCACCTTTAACTCGCATTAAAGAGTCATAACAGCTGAACTGAGGCTGAGCTCTAAACGTTGCTGGTCTGACATTAATGAGGGAAGTTTGACTGTTTGATTTAAAGTGAATTTACACAGCTGGAACCAGAACTGAGGATCGACACCTTAAAAAGTAATGACTTTTAATAGCTGTTCTTAAAGAGCATCTCCAACATGATGACATTACAGAAAGTGAAAGACACAGTTTTAGATCATGTTAGAGTCTGAAGGAGAAACAGAAACAGTCTGAACTTAGTCTTTTTAAGAACAAAGAGCTGGTCACCAGAGAATGATCGGAAGTCAATGTAACGCCACAAAAACAAGTCAGCGTGTGTCAGTGATCCACTAACCTCTTTTATTCCTCCTCTCTGTCGGTGTCCGTCCGTCTGCTTCTTGCGAATCAGTAGAAATGTGTGTGTGGGTGTGTGTCACCCAGTGACCTGCTGTCAGAGTCACAGCTCCGCCTCCTTGATCCTCCGAACCGACGTTCAAAAAACAGAGATCACGGTGAGAGTGTTTCTTCTCCCAGCGTCTCACCTGATCTCTCAGACCTTGAGTGGACAATCACTGTAGTCAGCGAAGTTTCAGCCTCTAAATGTGAAGCGAGGCTGTTTTCAACGATGAACAAGCAGTCCAGACAGTGGAGACGTTGCTCATTGGCTGAATCAGGGTGAGGTCTTCACCATCACCGTCCCTGAAGTTTAGAAACTCAGCCATTCTCACACAGTGCAGTGTAGATACAGCGCTGCTATCCGACGCACTTCACATTCACACTCGCGCGCACACGCACACACACCGATGGCAGCCGGCGACCATGCAGGGTGCTGGTCTGACCACTGGGTCCGTAGGTCATGTTGTCGATGGAACCACCGACCCTGTGATGAGCGGACGACCCACGCTGCCTGCCGAACTGTCCTCAGAGACCTGATGCTTGCTGTGCTCGTTTCGCTCGGTTTTCACTTGAGGCTGATTAAACACCACTGATATGCCTAAACATGGAGTATCACTTTATTTATACAGCCCATTGTCAGAAGTCAGGAATTTGCCTCATGGGGTTTTACAGTCTGTGCAGCGGACGACACACTCCGTCCCTGGAGCCTGATTTTCTTCAGTTTCAAATACATGGGCCAGACGTGACCATACAACAAACCGGGGGGGGTCCAGCCGTTCCTGACTTCAGGTCAGTGCTATTCAGGCAGTCAAACATTAACAAGCTCAGGTCAACAACTAGGCAGCAGGAAAAAACAGCTGGAACATCAGGCACAACGCCACAGAAACAATCTGGCAGTGGGAAGGGGACAACCCCTGGTGTAGAATCTAGGGTTAATGGGGGACAGGTGTGCCGGCATGGTCAGGTGATGGCTGAGGCAGGAACACGTGGACAGATGGGGATCGACTGGTTAGTGCTCATCGTAAATAGCTTGATGTCATGAAAATCTTGTAACTTTAAGGGGTTTTAGGGAGTTTTTCTTTGACCAGACTGAGGCTCTGAGGTCAAAAGGGGTCGTATCCTGGACAGAATGTCAAGTCCCTCAAGACAAATTTGTGATTGTATGTATAAATAAAAGTTAATTGACTTAACTTGCACCTCAGGAAAATTTCGTCTGCACCTGCACGAGAAAAGAGCTCTTACACATGAACATGCTGATAAATGAAGCGGATCAATACGTGTGCTGATCAATAAAGTGCCTCGGCGATTCGGTCAGCGATGAATGATCAGGAGCTCAGTGGGAGTAAAACTTGACCAGTACTGTACTGGATGTGCTCGTTTCCACTCCAGTCACTGAGCACACGGACCGTTACAAGCTGCTCACGTCGACGTGAACCAACAGTTGTTTGGTAAGTGACCACAACACGTCTACCAACAGCATCACAGAAATACTGAACTTAAGACTCCTTAGAATAAAAACTTCAAATTTTCTATTCAGAAGCCCAATATCAGCACACTCCCACCTCCATGTTTCATGGTCGGCACTGTGGTGGTCCTCAACCAGTCCAGGCCAAACATGCTGGACCCCATCTGATCTAAAATGAATTATTTTGGCCGACCACTGCGCCTTCTGTTAACGGTGTCATGGCTCTTCCTGCACCTCCTCACCACCACGTGTTTCATGTCCAGTAGCCTACTGAAGCTCCTGTCGCCCTCCATCTTCCTGAAGTCTCACAGGCAGGTTTCTTATTGTTCAGGCAGTTCCGCAACATGTGGAGATGTGTTGCATTCGACACAACCCAGGCTAGGACTGAGGAAGCTGTGGTGTTCACGGGTTCTTTTAAAACCAGCTTTCCGCTACATCGTGTTCTTGTAAAAGCTGAGACAGGTTTTACTGGGCGACTCTGAGCGTGTTATCGGAGCCGCTGAGTCAGAACGTCCGTGTTACTGAGCAGAATAAAGGGCCAATATTTTTCACACAGTGCTGAAGTCCAAGTGAAGCGCGGATCAGTCTGAAACATTTTTTTACTTTATCTAAAACTGGAAGAAGCTGATACATGATGCTGTCGCACAGAGTGGATACATGCTCTACAGTTCCCCGCCAGGCTATATTTGACATGACTGAGTAATATCAGCAAAAACAAATAGGTTCATAGTGTTGAGAGTTTCCCCCCGAGTGGGACCTCTGTCAGAGTTCGAAGATTTCAGTCAGAAGTGACTGTCACAATAAAAGTCTCCAAAAAAACAAAAACATGTTTGAGTCCAGATCAGAGAGCTGATCAACATTTGACGCAAGGCGGCGACTCAACTGACATCGCTGATCAATACAGATCAATAGTGAGACTGAAGACTGTGTCAGAGTCAGTAGGATTCAGAATGAAGTTGACAGGTGTCCCTCTTTCGTCATCCATCGTCCATCAGCTTCTTCACGTCCATTTTCTCTCTGATCCAAAGTCAGATCGTATCAACAACCAAAGATTGATCTGTAGACACACTGTAGACTCTTCAGCCTGCAACTGCTGTCTTAGTCGAGTGAGTCTGAACCCGGCAGGAGAAGGGTCAGTTACGATTCTCAACATACAAAATTACGTTTAATGGTAAAATGATACAAACGGCAACAAGCAAAAGAATCAGGAAAACATCACACATCACTGAGAAGACCGACAACAACCGCAACAGTTCTCACGGGAAACCCAGAACAACACAGAGCTGAGCCTATAGTAGGTTCCGACTTGGAGTTTAAAATGTGTTCCCTCTGAACTCACTTCTGCTTTTCATTTCTTCATCTGGTTATTTCCTCCACACTTTCACATTCTCAACGTCTGCATCCATATGCTGACTAACAGGACACGCAACCAGTGCAGAGTATAAAGTACAGTAATACTGCACTTTGTACTGCAATACGGCAAATACAATAATAGTACTGTTTTTATGTGGAATCAAACATGCTGGGCGCAACAGTCATCTTCTTTGTTACTATTATACAATTGTCTGCCAGCGTCTATCATTCCAGTAATGCTCACGGGTGTACCGCTTCTGTGCTGATCAACGAGGCAGGTCCACCCCTTGGTGTGTTGGTGCTGGTCCTGCCCATCTCTTCCTTACCACGACCAATAGGCTTATTTCGACACTACGCTTAATATTGGTTCCGTTTATTAGTGTCACTCGAGGTAGCTTTTTCAGAAGAGGCCCTGCTTTTCTGATGTTTATGAAAGAATATTAAAGAATGGCTCACTGCATCCAATTCAACCATTGAGCAAACTATAACATAATGTAACACATTTTCAACACATGATCTCTTGTCACAGTTCAGTCTATTTTGTTAGTCCCCAATAGCTTTGACTTTGTATGTCTTTTGTATTTCTGTGTTTACTTTTATGAGACGCTTATTTAGGTCAAAAACTTGGTGAACACTGCTGGTGTTTTACTTTTCAGCCGAAAAACATCTTAATTGTCTATCTGCGTCATTTCCATTCAGTCATCGGTTCGAGCCAATAGTGTTTTGATAGATACAATGAAAGCAGCTCCTATTTACTCTCAAAGCATTCGGGCTACTAAATTGTTTGACTACATTAAGAAATTCACACTATAATATGGATTGTATAATGAATTAATTGCTGAATTCCTATTAGTTTCTGCATATATCGACAGCATTTCCATCCAATGTATCGCATAACATTAATGATGGATACAACGGTATGAAAAAGTTTGGGCCCCCCTGGTCAAAATGTCTGTTACTGTGAATAGTTTAGTGAGTAGAAGAATAACTGATCTCCAAAAGGAATAAAGTTAAAGATGAAACATTCTGATTCAACACTTTAACCAAGATTAGTGTTTTATTTTTTATTTCCTCAAAATTAGAGTGAAAAAAAGCAAAGGAGCGCCATACAAAAGTTTTGGCACGCCGAGAGATTTGGCTCTCAACTTTTACCAAGGTTTCAGACCTTAATGCGCTTGTTAGGACTTTGGCTTGTTCACAGTCATCGTTAGGAAAGGCCAAGTGATGCTAATTTCAATTCCTCCTCAAATCTTGTCCCAACAATCAGGAGCCATGGGCTCCTCTAAGCAGCTGCCTAGCACTTTGATAATTAAAATAAAAATGGCCATAATTCAAGTTTGACACAAAGTCCAGTAATGGCTGGGTGGATAGGAAGCATGTGATCTGTCTCTGATAGACATCACTGACATTCATGTATTGTTAAATAAAATGTGCCAGTTCCCCACAACTGATAAAACAGTCCATCCTTCATTGACACATAAAGTCCAGCTGCTTCAGAGTCAAATTTTTTTATTTTTTTAAACACATGGAATTTCATTGACATACAGAGCAACTATCCCTTGTCAGCAGGGGAATGTGAAAACCCAAATATCAAAGCGAAGAGGCTTCGGAAACACACTTTTAGGTCGGCGGGGTCTTAAGAGTAAACTCCAAAGTTAGGAGGGTCAGACGCCGCAAGATGAGGACCTAAAGGAGGACAGTCTCATTCAGAGGAACAAACCAGAGACACTTTGTTTTTTCCCTCAGTTGGTTGTTTTATTATAAAAGTTGAAGTTTCTACTCTGACAGTGAACAAGAAACAGAAAAAACTGCAATAAACCTCCAGTAAGAAAATAAAAAACAACATGATGATGATGAGCAGGAAGAGGGGTTGGGGGTTTCCATGGTAACATACAGGGGTGATGGTGGGTATGAGGAGGGGGGAGGGTGCAGGAGTAACCATGGTAACAGTGGTGGTGGGGGGAGAGGGGGGGTTTACTCTCCTATCCTCTGGTGTCGGACAGTTTAACATCTGATGACCTCTAACACACACACACACACACACACACACACACACACACACACACACACACACACACAAACACACGTGTACACACACACACACACACACACACATGTTACGGAAAGGTAACACACCCACACACACAGACACACACTCACACTCACTCTCTGGTCCTTTGTGTGTGTGTTTCAGAGCGACCGGTCTCTCTCTCTGCCTGTCTGCCTGAATACAGGTGAACATCGTCATCAGTCACATGATCAAACAAACACACCGACGAGGTTTTAACATGTTAAAACATTAACATCATCAGGTGCAGACTGAGGGCGCTCTCCATCTGTTTAATAACCCAACCCCATCTGGTCATGTGACCTCGTTACAGTGTCTAATAAACAGACTGCATGTGCTGACAGTGTGCAGGAGATCTCACGGTTTCAACCTGGGCTTTATATCCAGGTGACATTTATAAAGTAGTAATTAGACTGATGTCCTTCCTCCAGACAGCCGCTGGCTTCTCTTCCTGTCCATCAGCTCCACTGTACACCTGTTTTCAATACACGAACCAACACTTAACACGCAAACCGACTGAACTCATTAATCAGTCACTGTCTGCTCATTAAGAGAGCTACTGATTAGCTCTCTACACTGAAGCTCTTTACAGACTGAAAACTACACGATCATCTTTAAAAAGCAACAGAAAGTGTGTGACAGGTCTGAGCCACTGACCTTATAACCTGTGATAATTTGAGCCTAAATTTGTCCTGAACTGAATCAAACAGTTCAAACCAGCAACACACTGAACTTACTCCTTAAATGAAAACAGTCCCTATAAGTGTCATAAAGGCTCAGAAAACTAACTACATAGTCACTGACCACCAATCTTACTACGAATGAACTGCGATAAGTGGTTTGAACTTGTGATGTTTCCGAGTAACATCATAGTGAAGGATGTGGAGGAAACACATGGCTGTCCTGACCTCGGACTCAGTGTCTGAATCAAGTTAGTATTACCTTATTAATCGTAATAACTAATATTGGAGGTAACTAAATCTGAGGAAGAAGTTATCTTTAATATCTGTGTTGTGGCTGTTTGTGTCGTATCAAACTGTTTAAATCAGTCTGTGCTGATACGACCCAACAACAACACAGCCCGACGCTGAACACTGAGGTCCTGATGTTGTCTGTGAAGGGTTAGCTATCTGCAAAGTTTCATAGTGAACTGAACTGAAGCCAGTAGCTGCCTGGAAGGAAGAAAACACACAGGGAAACATTTGAACACTAACAACCTTTTACTAAACTGTCTCCAGATATTTGACTTTAAATCTCCTGAAGGGGAAAATGTTAAACTACCAAGCGATAACACTGTTTGTAACCGAACGTGCCCCCTAGATCTGATGGAGAAACACTGCTGTTCGATTTCCCGTTCGTTAGAAAACAAAGAGCTTCCTGTCGCTTTGTCAATGACACAAACTGAAGTTAATATCTGACTGTTAAACTCGTCATCAGTGAACCAACCTGCTGACCAAATTGCTCCCCGTTACCATCGCGACAGATTGGCTGGCAGATGGACTCCCTGATGTAAAGTTGAGTTTACCTTCATCTTCACCTGTCCCTCCTCTTCTTCTTCTCTCCCTACAATCAGCTGCAGCAGTAAATTTCAGAGGAGGCTGCTGTCGTTCAGCAGGAGCTTTGTCTTTTCACATCAAAAGTCTGACATTTACTTTGTTTTAAACTCTGTCTGTTTCTAATCTCTAAACACCTGCTGTGAAGCTCCACCCTCTGTCTCCTCTGGTCCAATCAGCTGTCACAGACCCTCCCCTTCACTGTGTTTAAAAACAGTCTGACCTCTGAAACACACACACCTACCTGTCTCTCTTTCTCTCTAACACATTCTCTCTCGCTCGCTCTCTCTCTCTCATCCAGCTGCCGCTCCTCGTCTCTACTCGTCATCGTCCTCCTCCTCGTCTTCGTCCTCCCCCTCGTCGTCTTCCTCTTCCTCTCCTCCCTGAGCTGAGGAGCCGGGGTTCCTGGCATACGTGCCGCCGCCGCGGTACGCCACCATATCCTGACAGATAGAAGGACACAGTTTATTATACAGCTTCCTCTGCAGCTGATTAGAGTTTTAAGACATCGGAGTGTCTGAGGTGTCCACAGCGTGACGGCACAGTAAAACCGCAGCAGTTTTTAGTGTCATCAATGTTGTTTGGCTTTTTCTACACTGATTATCTCCATATATTTAATATAAGCACTGGATATCAGACTTATTAAAGACCTGCTCGTCCAGCACATAAACCAAAAATAATTTTCTACCATCCAGGTTGTCTCCTGTGTTGTGTGACTCACTGCTCATTAGTGTTTCTCCTGCCCACCCAGTCCGTAGACTTCACACTGGAACGTCACACACTTTAAAATCCAAGGTTTTGCGACAAGTTTTACAACTGATCACACAAACAGTAATACCTGAGCGTGTTTGCATCTGGAGGTGTCCTGCTGATATGCTAATAACGTCATATCGTGTCAGTTTATAGTGTCAATAAAGTCGCATTACAAAAAACATTTTGTCTAAGCTATAGAATGAGCAGGTAATTAGGTTTAATAATCCAAATTCAGCTCTCTCTCTTAAAAGTGAATTGAGGTCCAGACTGTGTTAAACCTACCTACAGCTGAGTGACTGTGAATGCACCTGTCCACTGTTTTTCATCTGTCTGTGTTTGACTGTGTCTCACCCGGTCGTATTTCTCTCGTAGTTTCTGGGCCTTCTCTTCGTACGGCTGTTTTTCGGACTGGGACAGTTTACTCCACATCTCTCCCAGTTTCTTGGCACAGTCGCCTATAGACAGACCAGGATACTGCTGCTTCACACTGGGACGGTACTCACTGCAGAACACAAAGAACGCAGACCTGCAGGGAGACAAGCGGAGACAGTCAGTCAATACGGAGCGGATTGATAACTGGTTAATGTTTCTGTAGCTGCTCAGGCTGGTTTCACTCTGGTGTCAACATGAGTTCCATTTTTAACCACGAGACTGTGACATTTTAATAAATACTGCAGCACATCAGGTAAATGCTGTGAATATAACTGAGATGAATGAAATAATTAGTTGAAATCCAGTGAACCCTCATCCTTGTCTGAGAGCATATAACTTTACATTTCTGTCTGTGTATATCCCGTCATCACTGCCACAACTGTTTATTTTGTAACAGCCGAGCGAAAAACAAAACAGTGAAATAAAATAATTTATCCACAGACCCAGACGACAGACTGATTTTAAACAGGTTTACAGTTTGAAGTGAGATCACACTGGAAAAGTGACTAGAGTTTACTCAAAGTGGACAGTATTCAGGCTAAATACAGCTGATTTCTGAGTCAGGATTTCACCAAGTTAAACTTAAGACTTTTTAATATTGAACAATATCAACGAAAACCAGCAGGTGCGATTACCAAGTGCATGAATTTATTGACATTTGTATCACAACTTTTGTCAGTTCTTCCTAGCTGTACACAACATTAATTTCTAATAATGTCAGTAAACATGACATTGACAGGCAGCAGAAAACAGATGGATAAATGGATTAGCTAATAAAACAAATAATTTCCATAAGTTCCACATATCTAACATGAGGTCAGAGGAACAATAGTACTGGAGATTTTCACCTAGTTTTTGTGAAAAATCACATACAGAAACATTTTAAAACTAATGTTAGAGCCTACAGCAGGTTAGAAAAATCTTTCAAGACCTTTGTAAAATAAATGTAAGGCATTTTAATACCTTTAAAGGCCTTTTTTTGTGGAAAGTAAAATCAATGATTTTTAAGTCTTTTAAAGACCTGCAGGAGAATGGAGGAGCCGCTCACAGCTAGAAAACAAGAAACAAAGTAAGTAGTAAATCTTAGACATTTTGCTTGGTGTTTGTGAGATTTACTTTATATATTCAGTTTGATGTTGCACATATTCTATCACTTCTTGTTAGTACAAAGCTGTTATGTTGATATTTTGGTCCTGTAACTAAAACATTAAAACATATTATAATATTAGTATTTAGCACTCATTGTACAGAATTAGTATATAGTTTGGATTTGGGACACAGCATTAGACTAACTAACTTTTGCACAGTAGACTCCCAGAAGTTCCCTTTCTGTAGAGATCAGGACATTAGTCCAAAGGGTTCAAGAACAGGAACCATTTTATTTCGGATATTTCATTTTCAGGATTATACACAAAAAGGGAAGTGCGGCATATTCACAAACAGCACAGTGACCAACACAGCAGCGCAGTGTCGAATCCAAAGACAAAATGTTAAAATCCAATCAGAGCGTTACTTAAGTGGTCAAATCAGACGTTAACTCTGGACCCACATCTGAGTTTTAGCACAGTAAAAAACATGACCTGAGATAACATGTAAACCAGCTGCAGCTTCATCCTACACTCTGTGCTGCCCTCTGATGGCAGTTTGTTGATCTCTATCAGAAAATCTCATTACCCAAACTACAGCAGTCAAGTTTAACAGACTGTGATACTGGTTCAGGATCAGAAGGTTTACAGTCTGTTGAGACAACATAACCACTGAGGTATGTCAGGTATTCAGACTGAAAACCGCTCTGTGTGACAGAACCTGTGAGGTACAGGAGAAAAGATAAAATACAAGCAGGAATGTGAAGCTGTGTCAGTGTTCTTGAGTGTCTGGCGGGTTTGAGACTTACGGGGGTCTTTTGGGTGCATTGGGGTCTTTCCTCTTGCGGCCCCTCTTTCCGAAGCCCTTGGGTGGGACGTAGTCTCTCATCTCCCTGTTGTAACGCACCTTGTCGGCCTTGGCCATGTCCTCGAAACACTTCTTATCACTGGGAGACAAAGCCTGAAATCCCAACACAGAGACAACTGTCATGATACAGACAGCATATGACCTCTGACCTTCACTGACTCCATCTCTGACTGATCTGTCAGACTGAGTGACTGTTTCAGCAGCTGGTGGGAGTCCACTCTGAGAAACAACAAGAAACTACAAGTGAACCTGTTAAACCAGCAGAAACTTCAATCAACTACACAGATGAGACATTGACATTGCAGTAAACCAGTTTTCTATCCCTCTCTTCATGTTGTTTTATCAATGTAAGTTAATTACAATAAAACCAAAGCATTAAAAACATTAAAATATGGTCTAACATTAAACTACCACATAATTCATCCAGAAGAACGATCAGTGCCGTGGTACCTGACGGGTGGGAACGCCAGTCTGTTCTCACTGGCTCAACCAAACCCTTTACTTTGAAATGTAATTAACTGCAGGAGCAGTGTTTTATTTTGAAGTAGCAGTGCTGTAACATGCAACTTCACAGTACAAGTAGCCTAATAGTGCCGGTGCTGTTGGTCATGTGACCCTCACCTTGTACACCTTTTAAGCTAAACTGAGTCTAAGACTGAGACGAGCCCACAGCATTCGCTACAAACTCAACAGCAGTCTGATACTGAATATATTACACTGTTTTACTGACAGTGAACAGACAAAAACATTTTAGAGCTTAAAATATTGATGTTTAAAAATGTATTTCCTTTTACTTTTCTTCAATGCAGCCACTCTGTTCTTTTTAATAGCCTTAATAGATCGGAACGGCCCCTTTCTGATTATTTGACCACTGTTTAAAGTGTCTGCATAAACACCTGAACCACTTTTACAGAAGTCACAACAGCAGGCTTACTAGGTTGGACCTGTAACATTTCCTTATCACTTCCAACACAGATCAAGTCTGAATGGATGCATACTGATGGATAGGTACGGATAAGATTACGACTATCTACGCCTCTAGTCTTGCGTGTTAGATGTCAAACATTGCACATAACGCACCGTGGCTCTTTTTGCGTAACAGTCATGAAATGTCCAAATAAGAAAGATTAGTGGAAAAGTCTGAATGAGACAAAGCCGGCACTTTTTTTTACTTGCACTTTCTTTGATTTTATTTGTTTGTAAATCTCATGTTAGTTTCTTAGCACCATCGTCCCATGAAAAATGGCTTTTCATTCAACTGGCTGTATGTTATATATTTAGCTAGAATGACAAATAAATAAACCTGAATCTGATTCCGTAAACGCTTGATGAAGAAGCAATGTCTGAAAAGGGCTAATTAGCTTTAACTGCTGTGTTTTTAATGTTGCTGTGAAGCTCCGTCTGCACTATCTAAAGCTTCTTATTGTAGTTTTCATGTAGTGAATTAAACAGAGTGTTTAGCTCTGTCTCCTCACAGTATGAAGCTCCCGTTTGAATCCTGTGACAGACTGAAGGATGAAGTTGGTAGCTGTGTGGACTGATGTCCGAGGGAACATGGAACCAGTTAGAACTAATCTGTACATATTAGAGCTAATACATACAAAAGAATAACAATACAGGAAAGAAAATTACTAAGTTTAAAAGATGCTGACTTGTGTGCATTAGTAAAACATCTTTTTAAATAAATCATCCGCATCCTTCACTGTATGAAACTGCTTGGGCTCTTTCTTCTGCGTCTACTCATGTCTTCTTTACTACAACCACATGTTCACATTTTAAATGATACTGTTCTAGAGGGTTTTTAAAACTGTGTTTTTACATTTCATTAACAAAAAAGACTGAAAACAGGATATACTGTGAATCATTTATTCTGTTTGAGTAAGTAAAGCTCAGTATTACTGTATTTACCCTCTCTACTGTCTGTGTACTCACTTTACATTATTGACAAGCTATTAGCAGACAAACCGTGACATTTTCCCCCATCCTGAAGTTCCCAAATCTTGCATTAAGCTAAAAGTTAATTTGCTGTGCATTCAGAGTGTTTCCGCCTTTGGCAGTGTTTTTTCCGCATGTTTTGCAGACAGGGTGACTATCTTTGATCAAGTTCCACTCAGCACTCTTATTAAACTAAAATACAACCACACTTCAGACAAAAATAACTAGAATGATCATTCGATTATCAAAATAGATGTTGATTAATTTCCTTTTCATCAAATATTCAGTTAACTGATTAATTGCTGCAACTCTGGAAGACTCTTTGGACAGCAGTAAGTGGATGATTTATTCATTTCCTTTTATTTATCTTTTACCTAATATAATTATTATATATGAGCTACAGTCTCTGACCGACTAGCGACCCAGAGCTCTTAAGTGGATCGTTGCTCGGCGCCCTCTGATGAAACAAATATAAACTGCATGATGCCAGTCTGGATGCTTGTACTGTTTTCAAATTTAACATCACCTCTGCCCCACCGGTCAGTATACCAGTATCGATCACACAAACTCCTACTATGCACTGTGCGTTTGTCAGACTGGAGTTGTTGACTTTTAACACCAACATGGTGTCTGTTCTTTCAGGTTCATCGAGTTCCCTCTAAACATTAAGAAAACACAACCACCATGGTTTTACAAAAGGTTAAATCATAGCTGACGGGAAACTTTAAAAGGTGACCATATCATCTTAATTTTACATTAATTTTACATGCATCGTTAGTCTCAATTATTTTTTCTTATATATAAGATATATATATAAGATATATATATATATATATATATATATATATATATATATCTTATATATATTTTTTCTTTTTCTTATATATATATATATATATATATATATATATATATATATATATATATATATATATATATATATATATATTTTTTATATTTGACTTGTACTGATTTATCAATGATAATATATTAGTAATATATAGATAATATATAGGTATAGGTGTTAGTTTGTTGAAAAGATGCCACAGGAATCCTGTTTTTATTTTTATCCAGACTTCATTATTGTTAATGGTTTTTATCTTCAGTCTGACTGTTTCTCTTTCTGCCTGTCTATCCACCTGTCCTTCTGTTCGTCTGCATCTCACTCTCCTACCTTCCATCTCTCAGAGCATTTCTTGGAGAACTCGGCGAAGTTGACCGACTGTTCAGGGTTTTTCTTCCGGTGCTCCTCTCGACACGTCTGGACGAAGAAGGCGTACGCCGACGTCTTCCCCTTCGGCTTGTTGACGTCTTTACGCATCATACTTGCGGCCTGAAACAGAGAGAGAGAGCGAAGCAGGAAGAGGGTAGAGAAAGACAGGCACAAATAAAAAGAAAAGGGGAATTATATTCAGCTTTAATATTACAGGTTAAATAGTTGATCAATGCCTCTAAAAACAATTTTCATTTCATTACTTATTTTTTCCATCATTTCAGTTCAAGATAAATTATGGTGTTACGGACCATAAACACATTCAATGGTGGACATTTTTATCACATTTACTCAAAGGGCAAGTAAAAGTACATTTGATTTTAGCTGCAACAGACCATTATTTTCACTATCAGTCACACAGTCAATTATCACGTATCATTCATTAATCATTTGGCCTATCCATCTCAGTTTGCTAGGTGATATCTTCAAATGCCTTTTTTTCCCAGAACCCAAAGATATTCAGTTTATTGTGATACACAACAGAAAAAACAAAAAATCTGACACACTGGAGAATCACACCAGAGAGTGGATGACTTTTTTTTCCACTGATAAAATAAATTAAACAGCCCTGGGATGCAGCTAATGAATATTTTTATTATATACTAATCAGCTAATTATTTGGCCTACAAAATGTCAGAAAATACTAATAGCTGTCCTACTCAGTTTCCGATAACCCCAGGTAATATCCAGTTAAGAATCCTATATGACAAAGAAAAGCAGCAAATCCTCAAAATTAAAAGGATGGAACACTCTAATAGGGCCATATCATTTTTTATACTTTGTAGACTAAACAATTAGTTGAAAATATACAACAAACAAACAGATAATGGATGGAAAAATAACTGATAACCCATTATACTTGGTAACATCTTCGAAATTGACACCACCCACTGAACAAACAAATCAGAGCATGAACAGAAAAACTGAAAGTTTTTTTTAATCAGTACAAAATTTTTACAAAAGTACATCAGTATTTTACAGGTACCAAACAGAAAAGCTTTGAATGTATTTGGGTGAAATGACCCTTTAACCTACGTGTCGTTTTGTTCATTATCAAAATTTAACCTTGTGGGATGTTTAAATGTGCTTTATTAAAATGGATATTCGAACACAAAGGCCACCAACTTTCTTCATTCTTCATTAGAAAGTCGTCCGTCAATTATCAGTGAAACGGGCACATAACGGCCCATGAGCAGTCTAACTGTGCTGTGATTGGGAATAACAAAGAACAGAGTGGGGATCCATTTTCTCAACTAAGGAGTTAGGAGGCCCGCCGACCCGGGCTGGACCCTCTCTCTGCCCGTTACAGTGCTGGGACATTGCGCGGGAGACCAGTTCCCTGCTCCGCCTGTGACTGGAAGTCTATGAGCGGCAGAGATGAACGAAAACTAAAGCTAGCCGTGTCTTCTATGGAGATCTATGGCTGGTGCAGTTAGCCTAGCCGCGCTAACGGGCTAGCTCCGACAGAACAATGGGCCACCATTTGCTTCCCGCCCTCTGCAGAGCTAGCCGCCCCATCCCCCTCTGCTAGCTGCAGGCTAAGCGGCTAGGAAGAAAAGAAAGACATTTAAACCACAGAGGACGTTAGAAAACACAATGCGAGACTTTCCGTTAATAAGAGTATTTTATATTTCACCGAAGCACCGTTTTTACACCAACCGGCCGCAGTTGCAATGGAAATATGGAGTCAGTACAACAGCTACGCATTTTCAACGAAGGGCTCCGGTTATGCTCCGGAGAGGTCAACGTTGTATGTAAGGGACAGGGCTATTTCCTGGCATTCATGCTCCAAAATGGGCGTTTCGTGTTTACAACAACACGTTTTGAAGAGTCCCCTGTGTGCGGACACAGAAAGGCTTAGAAATGCAAACAAAGCTCACCACCGCCACATTCTGGCCGTTAAAACGGCCATTTTATTCCTCTTTTACAGCCTCATTCACGGACCTTTTATCACAGGATCCTGCACGTAAGTAAAAAACCCAACCGGCAAATCAAAGCCAGCTCATTGTCAGTTACGGTTAAATAAATTTAACGAGTATCCAGCAGTAAGACGATGAACCGCGGTACTCACTCGTCAGGAGGACCGGCTACGGGCTAAGGCAGACTTCGGACCGGTTCTCGGGTTTTGGATCCTGGATTCTTGTTGTTGTTTGGGGACTGAAGCAGCGACTGGAGCCGTTGGTTCACTTTCAAACTGGGTCGAGCTCAAGTCCTGGCCCGCCCCCCAGCAACGCCCCCGTTGGTTGTGCCCGTTCGGGGGGCGGGGACACGGTCGGCCTTTGTGGGCGTGGCTTGGTTGAATACTCACCTGTCACTGGCTCACTGGACCGCAAGTCAAAGCTTGTTGCTACATGGCTCCGCCCGCCTAGCAACGCCAGCAGGGCGGGAATACTACGCTTACAACAGGGTAGGTCTAGTCTGTGTTCACGCATCTCATTGGTCAGAGTCGGTGTAGGTCAAATCGACCGGCCAATCCGTGAGGAGGTGCGGGAGGGTCGACATAGCGCAGCAGTGCGAGGAATGAAGATGGAGATTGTATAAATACAGTTGTATTTCTGTGCCTGTAGAGTAGTGTTAATCTTAGGCTGCAACGGTAAATCAATTAATTATTCAGTCGATCAACACAGAATTAACCAGCAGCTATTTTGACAATGAGTTGATCGTTTCAGTCATAGAATAGATATTCTGGTTTCTGCCTCTGACTGTGGGGATCTGCTGCTTTTCCTTGTCAGATATGACAGCAAACTTGATATATCACCTTAGGCTCTGAGCCACTGTAAATTTCACTTTTTTCTCTATTTTTTAACATTAATAGACTAAACGATTAATCCAGAAATTGGCAGATTAAGCGATAATGAAAATAATCTTTAGTTTGCAACCCTAATTAAGATGTATTATATTTTAAGATGACGACAACAAGCAAATCTAACTAGAAAAAAGTAAAATGCAATGCTTTTATTACAAAATACCGAATTTAATCAAAAACATTGCTTCGTTGGAGCGTTCTCATTTTGTGGTTCCTATGTGCCCCGTTCCTCCAGTTAATGACACGGTTAGCTCTAGTTTGAGCTTCTGCCGTGTGGTTCTATCATTACACGTGGGGCACAGAGCTCAAACCCAGAAGCTGGTTTGTCAACATTATTTCCAGAATCTGATGAAAGAATATTCCACCTGCTGCATGATAAAAATGACTTAACCCTTTCAGGATTTTGAAAATACCTTGGGGGCCTGGCAGCAGTTTGAGACTACTAGGTGATAATTTTGATTTAGTGAGGTAACATTTTGACTAAACCTTTACTATGTAAAAAATTTTGACTGGAAAAAAAAAAACATATTTCTTAAATTTACATGTAATGATAAAACATCAAAAATATTCCCTTCTGTCAATGGATCAAACACCCAGGTTGTCTTATAGGTAAATGAAGTTATGTTTTAGTTTTTCGGTTCCTTATAGAGAAGAACAGCAAATCCAACTGGATCAGCTGGATTATGTTTTTTAAATCCATCAATTCACCTTCATGAACCCCCCTGATTCATTTATAGGGAAAATAGTTTTTCTAAGAGAATCATTACCGAGCCGATATGACTCTCGAATTTGCGGTTTTACTCATACTGAGGTAGGCCAGCAGCATCAAGCACCTTGCTTAAGGATCCACACTGGATATGTGTTACCTAACCCCTGACCACCTGCACCAAAGTCAGCAGTGTTAACCACTGAGCTATCAAGCATATATATATATATATATATATATATATATATATATATATATATATATATATATATATATATATATATACACACACACACACACACACACACACACACACACACACACACACACACACACACACACACATATATATATATATATATATATATATATATATATATATATTATATATATATTTGATATATATATATATATTTGATATTTGATATATGGATATATATATACATACATACACATACAGTTGTGGTGGTGGGGCTAACTCTTACGTTAGTACTGTAGAAAGTGCCTATTTGCCTTAACTGTAATTCATGAATATAATAATACATTAACAGTTTGTGTTTATATAGGATGTTTGCTATTCGTCTGAGGCTGCTGCGGCATTAATGTAGGGTCTGTTTGGTAGAGATCTGATCTTAACTGCATAGCTGAGACATGTGGAATCCACCAGTACACAGTCAGGCAGACCATCCCAACATGGAATAGCTTTCTGCACACTGTCCTAGGATCACTGAGGATCTGGATACCAGATTAACTGATCTGGACTAAGCGGACACCACAGTCATCCTGGCCTGCACAGAGCTGAGGAGCCAGTGTCCATCTCGGTCCCCTCCTCCAGAGTGATGGGTTCTCTGGAGTGTGGAGGGTTCAGCAGAGGTGACTGTCTCCCTTACACAAGCTGCTCTGACGACAAAGACAAAAACACTGAGCTCATAGTTTAACAGTGTTTTTATTTGCACTTTCTGTGTAAACGCTTCCTGTTTATTTCACGCGTCTGAATAACAATATTACTAAGAAGTCACTCGTTTCACAAAGTCTGTCTCCAGAACGTGTAACCACATTAATCCTAATAATGATGGGAAAAAGAGGAATGAAGAACCCGGGGCCTTCTGCCATTCCTCTGTCCCTGGGTCTGAAACCCTACATCGCAACAAACCAGGTTTACAGTGGACGTCAACATAAATAAAATCCAAGCACCATGTTAAAGACGGTTGTTACCACTGTTCAGTCTGTGTGCAGCTGAGTGTCAGGGGAACATTAGTGGTCCTCAGTCTGGTCCACAGGTCCACAGGTCCTCATTCCGGTCCACAGTCCCGACACACAGGTACAGGGTGGGACAGTCCAGAGCAGTTTTGTTGTAAAAAAAGATGAATCTGTGAACCTTCGATATAAACGCATGAGCACAAAGTTGAACAAAGCAGGTATGATATCTACGAGATAATGTGTAGATGAAGTTATTGATCTCACTCACTCATTAGAATAAGAAGGGAGGACAGAGCTCTCAGAGCCTCTGCACACTGGTGGGAGTCCATGTGTAAGTATAGTGTTTGAGGACTGACTGAGACTTGAGTGGATGAACAGGACCTGTCTCATGATTGCTTTTCTGCTGATCTGGAACCAGCCTTCACTAAACCTGCAGGAGGACTTCCTCACATACCTGAACGGTTACCTGTCACCTGTCTGCTCTCCGGATCCTCAGACCGACGCCAGGAGACGTACAGACCTGCTGTGGGCAACATTACACGGTCTCCAAGCAAAAGGTGCGAAGCCTCTCCCCCGGTCACTTGCCGATAAGTGACCCGATGCCTGCAGAGCGGTTCGGGACAAGTCCTGCAGAGACCGGGTGAAAACGGCATAGCGGGTCTGTTGTGTTGTTGTCAGCACAGTGTGTAATAAAGAAACAGTCTGAATGTAGTTCCACTGTCTCTCCATCCTTTACAAAGACAGGGGTTTTCCTATTTAACCACAGTGTAATGTCTTGTCTTTTATCTGGACCCCGAGTCTGTAATAAAGTTTTGACCGACTGACTCATTGACTGATTGATTTATTGATTGATTATCTCCCCGGCTCATCGCCTCTGTGTGGCTCCGCGGCGGAGACTGATTTGACCCTCTCCGTTCACCGTAGTTCAGTAGGAAGCTGTTCGAGGGGTTCTGGCGGCAGCGGTTCGTTGACAACATGGAGGACTGAAGAACAAGCGCGACACATTTCACCTTTACCTGGGGATAAAAACTGAGCTCGGCTCCGGGCTGAAGAGATGGACTCCCAGCAGTTGTTCCTGGATCAGTTCAAACGCAGCAGTGAAGCAGTCAGTGTTCACTTCACCTCAGTCTGTAGCTTCCACAGAAGGAACTCCGTACAGAAAAGTGTCAATTTAATGATTTTAAGCTTCTCGGCTGCTGGGTACATGGCAGAAGTAAACTAAAGACTGTGTTAGAGTTATGGACTTTTTCTGTCTAATTCTGCTTGCGTGTGATCCACCTCACATCAAAGCTGTACATTTATAACGTTAGTGTAGAAACTGATCCTAGAAATTGGCAACATTCTGTGTGTGTATGAAGCTCGGTTTCTCCAAAGACTGTTTGTGTGTTGTGTTTAATGACGGTGAGAGCTGTCGGACATTCCTGCTGCAGTTTCATTTGAATAAACTGGTGAACGTTCTTCTTGCAGGAGGTCTTGTGGTTAAAGGCCATACTCAGCTTCATCACACAACAGGTGTGTCCGGTGCTCACCGGCCCCGCCCCTCCTGCTGCTGACGAGTTATTGACAGGTCAGTCATCCGATCAGCTTCTCGGGTTTTGGTGCAGAAGATACCTGCTGACAGGTGAATTAGCTAGGGCGCGTCATAAGAATGAGACAGGATGTGTGTGCAGCATGAAGCTGTATCTCAGACTAAAGGAGAGAGGTCCAGTTTATATGATCTCTGATCCTCTAATATTGATTACACTGGATCTGATGCATTAATTTGTATTATATTTAATTCAGCTGCACAGTGTGCACACGGCTGTGTTGGCTGCAGTTGATGATTATTCTCAGAGGAGATTTATTTGATGATTACTATCTCTGATTAATTCGTTTAGTCCATTAGGAAATACTGCAATCTGCCTATCTCAGTTTCCTTGAGTCCAGTGTGACATCTTCACGTCTTGTTTTATCCAAAACCCAAAGAAACTCAGAAACTGTGACAGCAACGCAGGAAATCGGACACAGCCTGGATTGAAAAGTGACTCAAAAGACGTTGGTTATTAAACTAGTTGAGCAATAATTTCCTGTCCGTCGACTATTTTTTTGGCTCTATATTCATTGTACTGCATCACGTTTAGCTGAAGTCAAACCTAAACATCCCTCTAATGAGTTTCTGACTGTTAGGTTGACTTTAGGAAGGTGGTTTACACCTGAGGTGTCATCCAGTCCTTCTGGAACAGATCATAATTATATATATTAAATGTGTGTGTGTATATATAATTAGTCAATTGTCATTTATTTTTATTAGTATTGTAAAGCTGGTTGGCCACCAACAGTATAACCTCTGATTTCCAGTCTTTTGTGAGGAACATGTAACAGCAACGTTATTTAAAGATTTTACCAGGTTTCAAAAATGAATTAAGACTTTAATCTCTAAGAAGACTAAAGTCTAGTATAACTTGCCCCCCCCCCCCCGTAAAAGGTACAATCATCAGAAGAGAGTCATTTTACTTTTTATTGGTGGATATTCTTGACGAGAGAGACTCTGTTACCGGGATGTTGTCCATTTGATGAGGACTCCTCATAACAGCAACATTAACTGGACACATTGTGTTTTACAACCTGAGGCAAGTTTATTAGAGCAGACATACAAGGGCATTAAGACAAGACATAAAGGAAGCTAAGGACTATGTAAAAAAAAAAACTGATAGAAATGGGATTTAAAAGAGTAAAACAAAGAAACTGTTGGTTATCTCAACAACGTGGAGGAGAATATTTCATCCAAAAGCTCCTTTAGACCTGGGCCCCTCCAATTTAATCGGACATTCATTTAACACGCTGCTCTGATCATAGATCAAAACCTGAGTCACAGTGACGGTCTGACGCTGGGACCTGAACCAGTTATTCTCTCAACAGGACCGAGTGTGAGACGGACAGATTGACGGACTGATGGACTGATTGACACTGACACATTTCATATCTCATTCTCTGCTGCAGCCAGAGAGAGAACAGAAACATTCCTCTTCCTTTACATTGGGACATTTTTAACCCCCCACCCTCTCTCATTATGTCTCTTTCCATAAATGTACCGTCATGTCTGAATGAAGCTGGAAGTCAGCGGTGGGCAAACAGTGGCCCGCGGGCCACATCTGTCCCTCCAACAAAAATATTTGGCCCCCTAATGAAAGCTGATGTTTTCCAGAACGTAATTCAGAAGACAAGGCTCAAGTAAATCACAATAAAAAGACCTTGCAACATCTGATCCCGCCCTCCCGCCATGAAGAGACGCAGGCTGTTGGAAGAGTTTACAGCGCTGAGATGAAGTTTAAATCACACAGGTCATCACATCACACCCTTTCATTCAGCTGTTCACGGTGTTTTCTGCCAAACCAGCATCAACATGAGCTGCTCACGCGCTGACGCGAATCATGACGTGTCCGGTCTGTCTGTTTAACACACCAGTGTTACTCTTCACGAATGAGCAGAAAGAAACGCACTGCACCTGTAAAACTCAGCATCACTGTGCCGGACAGATGAAGAACGCAGCGTTTCACTGAAGCCTCGGGTCAGAGGTCAGCGTGAGGCACCGACTCCTGTTTACTGATGCTGTTGTTGTGTTTCAGGAAGTGTATGGTCTGATGTGTCCCTGAGTGTGTGTGTGGTGAAGAGGCTGCAGGAGAACATGACTGCCACACACACTTTACCTGTCAGCTACAGGTACGACTACAGGTCACTGCTGCGTTTGTCTGCTGCCTGTCTCCCTGCTCCCGTTCCCATGCTGCCTGTCTCTCTGTTCCCATTATCATGTTGCCTGTCTCCTTGCTTCCTGTCTCCCTGCTCCCTGCCTCATACTGCCTGTCCGCTTCACAAACTGTGTCACAGAGACAAAATCACGAGTCGAGTCATGAAGCATCAGTCATGGGATCCTGACTCCGGCTGGTGTTTTCTTTGGGTGCTGCTGCTGATTGTGACGTGCTGGGTTATACCACCGCTGTTTATTTATTTAACTTGGAACATACAGTCAGTGCGATGTTTACAGGATGTGTAGCAAACGACTAGATAACTGTGTGTGTGTGTGTGTGTGTGTGTGTGTGTGTGTGTGTGTGTGTGTGTGTGTGTGTGTGTGTGTGTGTTGTACAGGTAGGTCAGAGAGCTTTCGGTTATGGTGATTAAGATCTGGTAGGCCGTTCTGTAGAGTCCCAAGGTAGTGTTCTTTCCGATACTCCACCGACAGACTCCAAAAAGGCCAGATACTCTGAACTGTCGTTAGGTGCATAAGCACAAACAGTCAGAGCCTTCCTATTAACAACCTGCATTCCCACTGAGGCGACCCTCTCATTTTCCGGGGAGATCTCCAACGTAGCAACGCTCAGCCAGGGGCTTGTGAGTATCCCCAGACTTTTCCCAGCACCTCTCACCCTGGGAAACTCCAGAAAAGGACAGAGTCCGGCCCCTCTCCAGGAGTTTGGTTCAGTGTCCAGTGCTGTGCGTGGAGGCGAGTCCAACTATATCTAGTTGGTACTGCTCCACCTCCCGCACCAACTCTGGCTCTTTTCGTCCCTAGAAAACTTCACATTTTACGTCCCTAAAGCTAGTCTGCGACAACAGGATTTGGCACGGTCAGGCCCCCGACCCAGCCTGCCGCCCGGTTCACAGTGCACCCCAGTCTGATGCCCTGAAGGTGGTGAGCCCACAGGGTGATGGCTCCATGTAATTTCTTCACGCTGTGTCCAACCGGGCCCCATGGGCCAAGGCCCGGGTACCAGACGCTTGCCGGCGAGCTTCCCTTCCCAGGTCTGGCACCAGGAAGGTTCCCCGGTTTCCCTGATGTGGGCGAGGTGATGCAGCTCAGAAGTTTGCCCTTCAACTGGTGGTCATGAATCTCTCTTAGTCTTGCCTCTCCCCTGGGACCAATTGGCCTTGGGAGACCCTACCAGCCCCCAATAACACAGCTCCCAGGATCGATGAGGCACACAAACCCCTCCAACATGTTAAGGTGCCGATTCTCAGAGGATTCTTGGTTAATGTAATTACAATGCCGGTTAACTGTTGCATCTAAGATGTTACACATAATCGTTTTCTTATTTTTAGATTAGTTGACTGGTCTAAATTTAAATTTCTGTTTAATCAACGGGAAAATTAGTTGTTAGGAACAACCCTATTCTACACAGGACCTGACTGTGGACAGTGAAATGGTTTCCATGTGCCAGTCAAACAGCAGCAACACTGTCAAAATGTGGCAGTAAAATGACACGGTAAATATGCTGTTGAAACAGGATTTACAAAGACCTGATCTAGTTCTGTCCAGGTCCTCCTGTCCCACTTAGACATGATGAGAATCAGTACCTGCTGATGAGAGTTGGAACATGAGGGTCAGTCAAACGGCAGCAACACGCCAGGAACACACCGCTCAGAGAATGACACTGCACATGCAGCATGTTTGTATTCATGTATCTGCTTGACTACCTGCTCACCTCACTGTCCACTGTATTTATATTTATATTTATATTTATATTTATATTTATATTTATATTTATATTTATATTTATATTTACATTTATATTTATATTTACCTCTCTCCTGACCCTGTCTCCAGACCAGTGTCTGTCTCTGAGCTGGTCTCCCAGCAGAACCTGGCCTGTGTCAGTCACCTGTCCTGGAGCACCAATCAGCAGCGAGTGTGGGTGAGGGAGGCGGAACTCTCTCTGCCAGGTAGCAAGGCTCTGCCCCGGGTCAACCTGCTGCTGATTGGCTGTCTGAGAGAGGGACGGGATGGAGAGTGGAGGCTGACGGACAGCAGCGGGAGTGTCAGGTGTGAGGTGAGTCTGAAGGTGGCCTGCGGCGTGATGCGTTCAGGGTCTGAGTGACACCTGCAGCGCGGTCCATTTGGGGTGTGAAGGGGTTTACAGGAATTTAACCTCTTAACAGACCCTGCTTTTATGTGCATAACCCTGAATATAACGCCTGATATAAAATGGTTCCTGCTCTGGAGTCACTTGTGATCCTGGGCTCCTTTGAACAGTAACTCTTTAGAGTTTACTAATAAAAACTCAGTCAAAATTATGTTCAGTGTCTTCGTGCACACTGAGACACAAAACAAAACTAACTGTAAGATAATTGTTGATTACTAATCGTTTAAAATCCTGTTGAATTATTAGGAGGCAGTTTCTATGACATGACTATAAAAATAAAGGTTCAGGATCAGAGACCAGATACTTACAGCTTTTCAACAGTTCAGCAGTCCATCAGCTCCAAATGGCGGCAAAATTAATGAAAAGTAAAACTTAAAATCCCTTGTAGTCATTTTAACTTGAGTCTAATCAGGTTTTAAAGAGGGACCACACATGCAGTCATGAATGAGTGAATGAACATGTTTTGTTTCTACTGTAGTGTTGTTTTTTATTCTTCGTCACCTGAAGCTACACCTATTTGTCTCTCTGCAGTGCCTGTCTCCCTCTCCTCAGTGGCTAAATCGTCCTGTCTTCCTCTCTCACTGGAACTACATCCCCCACAATGCCTCTGGGCAGGACGAGGCCGGCGGCTGCGTGGAGCTGATTGGTTCTCCTGTGCTGCTGTCTCCCGGTCCTGAGCCGGGATTTGCTGCTGGTGCTGGAGTAGGCGCAGGGCTTAGCAGAACAGTGGGAGTCAGAGAGGCTGCAGGTTTACTGCACAACAGGTGGGTCAGCTGACCTCTGACCTCTGACAGTTGTTACGAGGTCACAGGTCAGTGTTGTGTTGTGCTGCCGTAGATCTGACTCTGAGTCTGCTTCTCCATCATAGTCTCCTTTAGATCAGCCAGGACCCTCTCAAAGGTGTTTATCAACCAGCATTGGTGGCTGTAGTGTGGCTGTATACAAACGATGGGACCTTCCATGTAAAGACTGAGCCTTAGTTACATCTGCAGAAGTGTCTTTGTTTTCTCCTTTAGGAGTTTTTCTTTAATTATCTGGGGCTGCTGCTAAAACGATGAATCGATTATTATCAGAATAGCTGAGGATTAATTTTCTGTTAGTCGACTAATCGATTAATCGTTGCAGCTCTAAAACAGTTTTTTTTTTCTGAGTTTCATGTGTAATCTGGTGAGTAGTCAGCTTGTGAACTCTTCACTGGAGGGAGAAGGGGGGCGTTGGTGGCTCTTCACATTGATTTTAGCTGCGCTCCCTGGTTACTTTGTCTTGTTGTTTAACTCTAGCAGGTTAGCTTAGCTTCAGGCTGGAGTCCTGAAAAAAAGAGCATTGTCCTTGGTGATGATAGCAGTTTTCTTCCTGTTGTTGTTAATTAGCTTCTGTGTGGGTTTCACCGGACTCTAACTACCACTCTGCCTCAGTCTGTTTTCTGACTCTGACTCAGTCTTTTTTCTGACTCTGACTCTGTCTCAGTCTGTTTTCTGTCTCTGACTCTGACCCGGTCTGTTTTCTGTCTTTGACTCTGCCTCAGTCTGTTTTCTGTCTCTGACTCTGTCTCAGTCTGTTTTCTGTCTCTGACTCTGTCTCAGTCTGTTTTCTGTCTCTGTCTCTGCCTCAGTCTTTTTTCTGACTGTGTCTCTGACTCGGTGAATTTCCTTAAATCGTTAATGATTTCAGTTTGACCTGATAAACTTTTCAAGTTACTTCATTAGGACTATTTCAGCTCTGACTCTGCCTCAGTCTGTTTTATGTCTCTTTGTTTCAGGGTCAGAGGACAGCGAGTGTCTGTCTGTGGGCAGGTGGGTTCACTTTGCCCTCTGCTGGTTGTAGCAGGAACAACCTTTTTCTGCTTCACACTGACAGAGGAAAAACACACTCTACCTGTCCTCGTAAAGGTAGGAAAGCTGTCTTACAGATCCTGTCTTACAGATGAATCTTGTTAAGTTGTTACTAAATATTACTAAATTTTTACTCATACTAACTTAAACTGAACCAAGTCCCAGAAGCAGCTAATGTGTGATGTATTCAGTGTAAACATGTTAGAGAAAGTAAAAATATGTGGTATTACTAAAGAATAACACAAGTACTAGAGACAGATATGAAAATATATATTCAAGAGACCATAGCACAATGTGGGTTCCACATAAAGATGTATAATTGTAATAAAATAATATATAATAATAATAATCATCATAATTGTAACAGTGGGTGTTGAGCAGGATCATGGGGCAGTAGGTGGTTTGCAGTCACAGATCCAGACTCTGCAGCACCAGGGGCAGAAATACCTGCAGAAACGGACGGGAGGAGAGACACGAAAAAGCACAAAACTACGGGAGACAGAAGAAACTTGAGTTCATGAGACGTGTTTTCTGATCACGTCTGAGAGCCAAAGTGTTTCAGCGAGCAGCAGCAGCACATCAGGACGTCTGTGCAGGTCTTTTCCCCTGAGTTTAGACTCTCAGGGTACATAGAGGCTGCTTTATCTCATTGGTGGAGGATTTTGAGGCTGAGAGGAAGAGCGCAGACTACGGTGAAAGGATTCTTCAATTAATCGAGTAGTCGACTATTTTGATGATCGATTAATCGCTTCAGTCATTTTGTTAGCAAAATACCCAAAGCTGTTCTATTTTCAGAAGCTGCAGTATGAAGATTTTTTGCTTTATTCAGTTTTCTGTTACAGTAAACTGAACGTCTTCGGGTTTTGGACAAAACGAGATGTCAGCTTTAACAGGAATTAGGATGGAAAATTGAACTGTTTTCTGTCGCTTTATAGACTAATCAATTAATTGATCAAATAATCATAATGAAAATAACTGTTAGTTGCAGCACTACTGCAGATAATACTCAGGGCTAAAGAATGCAGCGACACTTCCTCTGCAATATACAGTATGTATTATTATGAACGTCTGGATCGTAAGATATCAGAGAAACAAGCTGCTCAAACATCAGCAGCAGCTCGCAGCCTCTCCGTGACGATTTTTAACGTGAAACCGCTTTATTCAGTGTTTTTACCGATTTAAATCACCCAGTCCGGTTGTTTGTTTGTTACTGAATCTATCAGCAGCAGGTTGTGAACAACTGCTGGTCAACATGAAGTGTTTCTGAGGTTAAATCCCTGGTCCTTGTTCAGTGTCTGACAACAGAAATAGAAAACTCTGTCAGTGAGAGAGACTGTGCTGGTCACTGAACACAAGTGTAACAGACTCTCAGTCCTCACCAGGTGTGTTAGCGTTAAACTGAAAAAGGGTGAAGAAGAGGTTTACCTGTTTCCATATTGTCCAGATGTTTCACTGTGGACAGACTCTCTGCTAAAACCACCTGGAGACTCTCTGGACACTGATCGGTTTTAAAACCTGTCTGGTCTCTGTCTGCAGGACAGCAGCAGGTTGTGGTGGTCTCAGTGTGTGTGTGTTGGTCAGAGTGTGTGTGTGACGGCGCTGCGTGTGTGTGTCCTACGAGGCTGGAGAGGAAACAACATCCTGTGTGCGACTGACCAGTCTGAATTACACACAAACTACACACCAACACACACACCCGTAGAGAACACACACAGTGAATCGCAGTCAGACATGCCACCATCGATGATGTCACACGTTGATGATGACGACTGTGAGGAGGTGGAGCCTGAGAGAGATGTCGTCCAATCAGGCGTGAGGATGAAACACTCCCGAGTCATCAGTTACCAGGTAAGACACAGAGGATACTGAGCTCTGAGGGGCTGTCGGAATGTTACATTTTGTTTCAGTTTTACCTGTTTAATTACCTGTGTGCTAAGCCCCGCCCCTCTCCTCTGATAGGGTACAGTGACTGAGGTGGTGAGTGAGGGGGCCGGGCTGTATGTGATTGACAGGATGGTGGGTCTGTGCCTGGCCTATCAGCCGACTCTGAGGAGGAAACTGAGAGCAGGAGATTGTGTGGAGGTGAGTCACAGTCCAGGCGTGATCACTGCTGCTCTGTGATTGGACCAGTTGGTATTACATCATCTTCTATCACTTTATAAATATAGATAGGAATCCAAATCCACCTGCCGGGTCCTCTGAAGACCACTGACTGACACGTTAGATCCCTATTGTTCAATCCGGACAAAAACTGAAGAGCAACAGTAACAACGGACTCACGCTGATGACGAGGCTTCAGGAAGTTACTCAGATACACTGGTTCCCAAAGGCTGGTTTGTGGTCCAAAAGTGGACCATGTGTCCATTCTGAGTGGATCAAAATTCCTTTACTTTGGGACAGGGCTTTTATTATGAAGTACCATTTCCTTCCTCCTAACGCAAAACTTAACAGTAAAAGTACTTCACTTTAAATAGTAATCACGATAATAATAATTGTGACATTTATAATAAAACAGGATGAATGTGAGGAAACAGAATAAGGTTGAATAAATTCTGGCTTCAGCTTCAGTACGACCTGAACGGCAGCCTGACGTTTGGTTTTCCTGACACTCAACACACGGGAAAATGTTGCGGCTCTAACTTCTCTGCCACTTTCAGCTCTGCAGCTGCTGCACTGCTCTGTCCTTGTTAATCAGCACGATTTCATCGTTTAGCAGAGTTGGTTTTTCCCTGCTGCGTCAGTTCTTTTAATGTGTTTTCATGTTGGTTCAAAGCTCTGACTGCTCTCTCTGAAGCCTCTTATTGTAGCCTTTATTTAGGGGAGCATGGGAACATGGGACCAGGCTGGAGCCACTGACCTGAAACAAACCAGCCACAATCAGATCTAGACACAGCCGATTCACGTCTGAGTCAAATGTTCTGTTGTTGATAAAGTTGTATTGAATGTCCTCCCTGCAGCTCCGACACGTCCACTTTCTGTACCGGCCCTGCCCCGACTTTCCTTCCAGCATGCTCGGTACCTGTCTGCGCTCCAGCCTCAGGGTCACCAGCTTCAGCAGGGTGGGGGGGGGTCCATCTGACTCCACCTGCCCGGGTGATGGAGTGTTACCACGGTTACTGCTGGAGAAAAACATGGGCGTGTCCGAGTACCTGTGGACGTGTCACCTGAGCTCACGGCTCTCACACAGGTGAGGAGATATCATTAAACCCATCACCTGAACAAACAGCAGAGGCTCACAGTGACGAGATGAAGATCAGCGACTGTGTCTGAAAGCTGAAATTACTGCTGACTGTTGAGTGAGTGTCTGGTACACTGGCAGAGGTTGAGGGGTGTTTTCTACAGAGGCAGTGGAGGTCAGAGAAAAGGATTCAAATTTCCAGGCTGGAAGACAAACTGTAAAACAGACAGAGAGCTTGTCATACTTTGATTAGAAGTTTCTTAGGCCGATTATTTTACCAGAAATCTCAATACCTGAAAACTCAGAGACTGACTCAGCCCTTGGATAATCTGCAGCTCTTTTCTCCTCACTTATCTACAGACCAGAGCTGAGAGCAAACAAGTGTTTCTGTCTGTCCCAGAACTGTTTATAACACACAGGTCTACTATTTTATACATTTAAGTATTTGATTTAAAGGAGCTGAACCATCATGAAATTCATTTAAGTCATAAAATGAGAAGCCGCTACTAAGATCTGCTAATTAGCCCCCTTCGGCAGGACTTCAGCTGTTTTCTTTCTCCATCATAAACCAAATTAGCTGCTGCTTTATTTAATTATGTAACAACAATAACAATAATAATGAATTTATTTATAGAGCACTTTCAAAACAAAGTTACATGGTGCTTTATGTGGTTTTCAACAGGATTACAACATTAAGAAACAGAAAATAGGCAGAAAAGTTAGACATTTAAAGTAAAAGAAAACAACAACCAAATATAAGACAGTAGCAGTAAAAACCATAGTGCTTCCAATTAAAGAAAGCATGAGCATGAGCATGAGCATCACATGACTGACGCACACATCGCACTGATCTGTGAAACTTGCCACACTTTCCACGATATGTTCAAAATATTTTCATCTAAATCAGTATAGAATTGAAAATAAAAAGTCCAGTAAATGTATCACTGAGGATGTTCAGTTAAATGTGGAGGAGCTGCTGTTTCCTGCAGTCCAACAGCGCCACATGCTGGACGGGGGTTTTTTTTGCGTGCTATCATGTGAAAAAATGAGGAATTGGCCTTCATCCCTCTGTGAGTTTCCCTCTGAAAATGATCTACTTCTGTATGCGGCAGTCCTGAATTTGGAATTACATTTTCCATCAAGTTGCTGCTGCAGTGGTGAGGAATTAAAATCCATCTACAACATTATCTTTTCCAAATTCCATCTCTCTGTCATTAATTCCCCTTCATCTCGTTTGACTGGTGCTGGTTTTCAGACAAACAGTTTTTATTTTCCACTGCCTCACTTTCCTTTAACTTTTTTTTGACTTTGTGCACATGAGCAAACCTGATGTCATCTGTAGTTTTTAATGTCCATTGTAACATAATTTATTGGATGTTCAGTAGCCTAACGATGTCACAGTTAACTGAAGAAAGATGGTCAATACAGGGTCAGTGCACAAGTAGGCAAAAAAATCAGCAGCATGAAAGACTTTTATATGCAATAGAATAAAATTAAATTAAATTGTGTTACACAGTATAAAACACAACAGAACTGAATACAATAAGAGAAAAGAAAAGGCAAGAGATTCAGTCATGAGTTTCTGTGAAACGCTGCATCTCATCTCCCTGATGTCACTGATGACATCACTAATATAAATGATGATATCACCGATAGCAGTGGTATCAGTGATATTGGGGCAGATAGGTCCCAGTGATGTTCTAGACGGTTCTGAAAGTGTCAGTGAGTGACTGAGGCAGCAGGAGCTGTTGTGATCTACAGTATGGGAATAATGCTTTAGTCCACTAGATGTCACTGACAGACTTTACGACAGATCGGCTGTTACCCTCGTTTACCCTGATCAAATAACTGATCATTCACATAACAGACATCCTCCATTTAAACCTGTCTGTCTGTCTGTCTCTCTGTTTCTCTCTCTCCCCCCAGTCTCGTTCCCAGTGTGTTAAAACAGCAGTGTGTGTGTGTGTTGTCCTGGAAGCTGATGGAGTTTGTGTGGAGGCGAGGAAAAGGAGGAAGAGCAAGGAGAGATATCTACTCAGAGATGTTGGATGAGCCTCACACTTGTCCTCTGACTCAGGTAGATTCACCTTTCACCTTTCAATTTGCTTAATTAACATGACAGGTAAATACATTTTTTATAAAAGAAAATACATGACAAAGGAAAAGAAAACTTGCAGTGTCCTGTGTCTCTACAGTACAATGTTGACCCTGCAGTGTCCTCTGTGTCTCTACAGTACAGTGTTGACCCTGCAGTGTCTCTACAGTACAGTGTTGACTCTGCAGTGTCTCTACAGTACAGTGTTGACCCTGCAGTGTCCCCTGTGTCTCTACAGTACAGTGTTGACCCTGCTGTGTCCTCTGTGTGTCTACAGTACAGTGTTGACTCTGCAGTGTCTCTACAGTACAGCATTGACCCTGCAGTGTCTCTACAGTACAATGTTGACTCTGCAGTGTCTCTACAGTACAGTGTTGACTCTGCAGTGTCTCTACAGTACAGTGTTGACCCTGCAGTGTCCCCTGTGTCTCTACAGTACAGTGTGTACTCTACAGTGTCCTCTGTGTCTCTACAGTACAGTGTTGACCCTGCTGTGTCTCTACAGTACAGTGTTGACCCTGCTGTGTCCTCTGTGTGTCTACAGTACAGTGTTGACTCTGCAGTGTCTCTACAGTACAGCATTGACCCTGCAGTGTCTCTACAGTACAATGTTGACTCTGCAGTGTCCTCTGTGTCTTTACAGTACAGTGTTGACCCTGCAGTGCATCAGTACGTCAGTATATCAGAGCTCAGTCAGTCTCTGCAGTCAGACTGCTGGTCTTCAGTCTCTCTGAGCTCTCTGTTGCCTCCTGGTGGATCCAGTCTGACCCGATCTCAGATCAACACTGAACTGGCCTGGTCCTGCAGGACTCTGAGCTCCGACCCCCAGGAGAGCCCCCAGACTGGAGAAACACTCAGGTAAACTCTGACCTCTGATCCGAGGAACCACTCTGGACAGTATCTGCAGCCTCTGAGCTACACACAGACACTCCAGTAAAACGAGAGACAATTAAAGCACAGACTTTTTAAAACAACTTTACTGAATCAGATCAGGGAAATGACTTCTGCACATACATAGTAGTTCTTACCTTGTGACTTAAATCATGATTTTAAAAAAAGAGTTGACAGAACATACAGTGTGCTTCATGATATCTTCCAGAAGATCTACATTTTGTGTGCTCTTTGATTACAGAGATTGTTTGGAGATGCATTAAAGTTATCCACATCAGTTGAAAAGAGCCTGAAAGTAGTGCATGTTTTTTTTGTTTTTTGATATACACGCAGACGCCCCCTTATTAGGTTCACCTGTACAATCTAATGTCATCCAATACAACAGCTCAGCCATTACATCTGCCTTTATAAAGTTTATAATGTTGAGTTTTGTTCTTTTATTGTCAGAAAAGTGTAAATTCAGTTCTGTGTTTGCCACTGAGCTCAGTTAAAGCTGCTGCTGATTCTGTTGTTAATACACCTGAGGAGCACGAACATCAGGAACACCTGCACAGTACTACACCATCACTGACTGTGAGCTCAGTAGAGCTGAACAGAACTGAACATTATAGCCATCAGAACAGGAGACTGTTTGACTCAACAGGTGTATCCAACTATACAGGTGCACCTGAGAGTAATATTTCCCGAAAAAAAGAATTTTTCTACAGTCCTCAACCACTCAGTGGTTGGTATGAACAGACAAAAATAAAATCATGGTCAAGGTCAACCAGGTCAAGACTCAGCAGTTTACCTGCACCTGGAGGACAAGGGACACTCCTTCAAGGATAACAATGTACATGTTGTGGATAGGGAGGACAGGTGGTTTGAAAGAGGAGTGAAGTAGGCGATCTACATTAAAGTAGAGAAACCATCCCTCAACAGAGGAGGAGGTCTGCGACACCACTTATCCCCCCCACCTAAAATGTTGTCCTTTCGTCCCTTCCCAGGACATTTAACGACCATTCATACTCGACCTCATGTGACTCAGACTCTAACGACTGTTGTTACAACAGCCAGGGGCACTAACGAACCAAGTGACATCAGTGACCTTGATAACAGCCCCACAGAGGTTAAATACCTGAACTGAAGAGGCCTCTTCGATGAGGTGAAATGTCTTCAGGATCTGCAACCAAGTGCAGTTGCCCTCGATTCAGCGCTTCTTGGATGTAATAACTGGTTTCTAACAGACTATAATGTAGGTGTCATCAGATCTAAGTGTTTACTGATATATTTTTTAACAACTCTTAACTCATCCTGTGGACAAGCAGACTCTAAATATCAGCATTGGGGCCAATCTGGGAATATTTTATCAGTATCATCTGAAGTAAAGAAGATCAAAATCTAATCCTTTCTTTACTGTACTCTATGTGTCATCACTGTACTCTACCATGCTAGTGCTGCACTCCTGCTCACCTTTATGATGGCAGTATTTCACAGCGTTTCCAAGTGTTTGTGAAAAATGATTTGGTCGGACCAGTGACGGACTCTGAGTTCTGACACTGAGGTCAGCAAAATTCCCTAAACTGCAACGGTAACAAATTCATTGTCTCTCTTTCTTCTTATTGTCGGAGCTCAGTGGAGAAAACCATGTTTACATGGTGGTTATACGGGATAAATAAACCAGTTATTACATGTTTATATGCTGTTTATACTGGAGAAATCGGGGACTTCTTACCACTTTGTTATTGCTCTCCCTGTGCTCTGACAGACGGCGCCCCCTGCTGCTTGTGGGGGTGTTGGGGCTTCCGTCACAGTCGTCAGAACACAAACACACTCTGCAGCTCAGAGACGGTACAGCAGCTGTGAACTGCGTCGTCACGGAAACCACCGAGGAAGAGGGGGGAGGTCAGACGGCGGCCTACAACACTGCCTGGATAGGTACAACACAAACACACACACACACACACACACAGAGGTCAAAGGTCACAGACTGCAGGTTGAATAAGTGTGTGTGTGTGTGTCACAGGTTGTCTGGTGTGTGTCCACCAGTTCACCATGGTTACAGAGAGATTCCTCCAGTCAGATTTCCCCTCCTACCAACACCTGGACCAGGACAAGTTCATCACACACAAACACTGCAGGTACACACACACAGTAACACACACAATAACAAGCACACACACGTTAAAACATTAAAACCTGTGTGTGTGTGTGTGTGTGTGTCGGTGTGTTACTGTGCAGTGCCCCCCCCCAAGTAAGCAAAGGGAAAAAAAATGTGTGTGTGTCTGTGTTTGCCAGAGTTTACCTGCAGTTTTCTCTGGACCACCTCCACATCCTGAGTCCGTCTGTTGCCATGGTAACGCACCTGAGACACAGGTGGGAGGAGACAGGAGGTGATGTCACAAACAGGAAACAGAAAGCAGAAGGCGAGAGAGAGGGAGGTCAGACAGCAGGGAGGAAGCGGGGAAGAAGAGACGAAGAACCACACTCCTCCTACACTGCCCCCTCTGTTCCCATGACGACGGGCCCTGTGGGCGGCGGCTCCCAGCCCTGCATTTCCATGGTGTTCAGGGTGGAGCAGAAAGAGGGCGTGGCCTGGAGGAACACGGGGGCAGGGATGGAGGAGGTTGAGGCGGGGCTGGATCTACACTTCTCTGTCAGAGCTGCTGTGATTGGTCCAGTGGTCAGTTGGGGGCGGGACCCGAAGAATGGACCAATGACAGACAGAGAGATAGAGCGGGAGAAGGAGGAGCAGGTGGGAAACACACCTGTGTGGGTGTTAGATCCCATGATGCCCCTGTGATCAGTGTGTGACCTGTATTAGTGTGTTTGTGTGCATCCGTGCAGGTGGTCCTGATGTTCTCAGGTGTGTCCGCTCGATGGTTCCCTCTACTCCAGCCTGGATGTTTCTACAGACTGATCGCTGCTAACACTCAGGTAAACTCACCTGTAGTGGGGGAGGTGTCGAGGTTCAGTGCCTTGCTCAAAGGCAGTAATAAACTTTACTGATGAATTCCATCATTGTTCAGCACAGGAGTGAAACAAACAGACCTGGTTATTGTGTGTCTGTTGATGGAGGGTTTGAGTCTCTCACAAGAATAACAGGGAGAACAACACTGCTTCTCCACTTTGTTGTAACACAGATTCTAACAGAGTCTAAATGACAGCAGTGAGTTCCCTCAGAGCTTGGGAGAGTTTTGACTCCCCAGTCTTATGTCCTCAATGTCCAGCCAGTTTGGGGGGGTACAGTTTGTTTTATATCTGCAGGTGAAATAATCGAGACAGTGGAGAAGAAGCTGTTTGTCTGTAGTGGATGTGAGGACAGGGACAGAGGTTTAAGGCTGCAGGGTGTGACTTTCCTCTGATGTTTTTGGTTGAAATCTGATGAAGGACATTTCACAATGCGGAGACTCATTGAGCAGCACTGCGGAGATGTTTCCTCTCTGCAGACAGGAACCAGCTACGTTTGAGCAGAGAAGATGTTTTTACTCACAATATGAATTTTGTTGGAAAAATCCCCTGAATCACCATCAATTGCCATCAATACTGTGATTATGTGTAAAGGGAATCAAAAAGCTGTCAGAGCTTTGTGTTCAGTCTGCAGTTGTTTCAGCGATGCTCTTCTGTTATGTGTAATCTGTGTTTAATGTTGAGGTTTAACCTACTTACTACTCAGATCTTTGACATGAACATTTATTGGGCTTAATTGTGACGTTGCGTCGTCTCCATGTCAGTCTGCTGTTTGTATATCAGCTGACCAGACTCGGCTGGACCTGTTCCGCTCACACTACATGAATAAATTCAGACCTTGAACCAAGGAGAGAAACACAAGACAACCTTTGTGTGTCCATCAGGATCCCAGTGTTTTGATTGGCTGTGGTGTTTCTGGGCGGAGCGGGGTGGAGCTACGCACTGACTCCACCCTACAGGTCAGATCTGATTGGAGGTTCCACACACTGACACGCCCACTGCTGCTGCACACTGAGAGAGAGGTAACACACACACACACACACACACACACACACACACACACACAGTTTAACACATTCTGAGATAAAGACCAGAGGCCCGGACTAGGGAGCAGGATTTAGTGTTAGCGAGGTAACTTCAGGCTAAACCCTGGGTTGTCAGGGTTAGGACGGTGGTTCACTTCTTCCCAGGTTACATCGTCATGGTAACTTACACACGTGTAATTATAGTCGTCAAATATGTCGCTCTGCTGCCAGTAGACGTGTCCGTGTCTGTGATTGGTCATATGCTGTAAACACAGCCCCTTTCATGCGAATGCAGGAAAACCCGGGTAGACTTGATAACTACCGTCATGTGACCGTTTAGCGTGATTAAGGCTGTCAGGCTCAGTTAAGCCAGATAACGTAAAGATATCCTGGGTTTGTTGAACTGGCTTCATACTACTGGCCCCTGTTCTCTCTCTCTCTCTCTCTCTCTCTCTCTCTCTCTCTGTGTCCTCAGGCTCTCTCGCCCACAGTCCTGTCTGTCTCTGAGGTCCTGGAGTGCAGGTAACCACTGTTCATACTACACTGATGCCCCCTTTTGGCTGCTTCTTTATTAAACATGTACTGAGGCAACGAGTCCACACTGTTGGATCCAGATCACGGAAATCTGTTTCTGTCATAGAGTTTGACTAATCAGACCATCTTGAGGGGATAGTCAATACTCTGTGTGTGTGTGTGTGTGTGTGTGTGTGTGTGTGTGTGTGTGTGTGTGTGTGTGTGTGTGTGTAGTTCAGAGTTGGTGTGTTTTCAGGGTCTGGTGTCTGACAGGATCAGTTTGAACAACAGGACAACTGAGTCTGGACACACAAACACAGGTATAAACACACTCACACACAGTTCTCAGTATTTAACAGTGTACTTGACTCAAAAACAGGTGGAAACAACAGAGTAAAATTAAGCAGTTTAAATCCTGCTCCCCACAGTCACACATCTTTTCAATAAAGTACAGTGAGAATAAAGTGCAGTCACACACCGCACCATGTGTATTTTATATAAGATGTGGTAATAAAAACCCGTCAGGTGTGCGCCTCACCATGTGTGACCAAAGTGGGAGGAGTCTCCATGTGTACCTGGACTTAAACCACACCCCCTACCCACCTGGCCTGTTGCCAGGCAACACACTTCTGCTGTCTGCTTTCCAGAGGAGGCTGTCCAGGTAACACACGCTCTTTTATTTGAATCCATCATGTGTCTAACAGGCTCTACGTTAAACAGCACGTAGAGTTTACAGAACTTTCACTTCATTAAATTCTTAATACTGTAAGTAGGTTTGGTTTGGGGGGGGGGCTCAGTATGCCACCCAACTCTGGGGTTGGTTATCTCTCGTCTCCACTACTGCGATGTCCCTCTAGTGGGCCTCCCTTCTCGCACAGCGAAACCCTTACAGATGGTCCAGAATGAGGCGGCGCGTCTGGTTTTGATCAGCCTAAAAGGGCACATGTCACTCTGCTGTTCATGGACCTCTACTGGCTGCCCATGGCCGACCCGGATCGAATTCATGTCACTAATGCTCGACTACAGAGTCACTTCTTGGTCTGCACCCATCTACCTGAACTCAATCATACCGGCTAATGGTCCTTCTCGACCGCTGCGTTCCTCCAAGTCATCTGATTTCCCCGTCAAATTGTCGTTGGTGTCAGCCAGCTTGGTAGGCTCGGAGGCAGTCTTCCCTTTTTGTGACGTTGCTTTTTGCCTTTTTGTTAGTTCACAGCTTTGTTACTTGTGTGTGTATGTATAAGTATATGGAACCGTACTCAGACCTCCTCTCCACGCGTCAGTCCTAGTCTGTCACCATCCCGGAAGTCTGAAGTCAGGGTCTTAACCAAAAATGAAAAAAGAAACTGTGTTGGGTTTTACTGCATTTCTTATACCTTCAAGATTCAAGATTTGTTGTTACATCCCGTTAGAAAGGTATAAAAGAGTAAAATTCTTGGTTTTCAGCTCCTTGTCATTGCTGCAATAATAAAATAATAATAATAATATACAATAATAATATTAATATAAAAGTGCAAACGTGCAATGTTTGCACGGTGTGTGTGTGTGTGTCACAGGCAGACAGGCAACCATTGTTAATGAACCTTGTTGCCTGGAGGAAAAATCTGTCCTGGCGCCTGCAGGTCTGGGCAGACGACATTTATATTAATCTAACAAAGAACACACCAGAAACGGGTTGTTGTGCTCCTATGAACCCACTAATCCTTCTTAAAATCATCTTTACAAAAAAGATGTCTTTACTGTTTCTGTTGAACTCGGATGTCTTTCTAGGAGAAATTATAATTATTCTGCTTGCTGAAAATCATGCTGAGGAAGTTTGTTTTTCAGCCCCGAGTATTGTCCGCAGGTCTGTGCCCAGCAAACAGTGTATCATCCTGTTGATCAGACTCTGTTTTTAGAGATTTTAGTGACGTCAACATCAACCTGAAACTGGAAACATAAGGTGAGAATGTTTCATGTCATCCCTCAGTGGAAATTTCGCACACTGTTGTATAAGTGCACACAAAAAGGAAGCAGGTAGGCTGACACACCTGCAGACTGGGTGTCAGACCTTCCTACAGTTGTTGTTTTTAATCAGCTGACCAGCGCATCATAAGTCTGAACAGCTGGACACTTTCTCGCAGCATGTCGCACAGCTCTGTCGTCTTACTGCGCCTGTACCTGTGTGTTTCAGGTCAGGAAGTCTGTACTGCAGTTATTTACCTGTCAGCTCAATAACTGTCATGTCACTGGGAGATACAAGGTAACTGTAACGTAACAGTGTAGACAGATAAAATCTGATTCTTACATTATATTTTTATTTGTTGATTTATTCATTGTTTTTTATTTTTCTGTCAGCTCTGCTTGGCCTCCTCTGGCTCCCATGATGCATCTGGGTTTGTGGGGTCTGAGCAGGGAGGAGAGGTGCACTGTGGGTCAGGTCAAAGGTCACGTGGTGTGTTTCCTCTATCTGCAGCTGCAGTGGAGCTGCTCACTGTGCGGGAGTCTGTACACACAGGTATATATGATACACTGTACACACACTGAGTACACGCTGTACACACACTGTACTAACAGGTACATCAATAATACAGTGTCTTCTTCAGAGGTCCTGTAGCGCCACCCTCAGGACTACTTTAACTTTTCATCTGTTCCGTTTACTTTGTTGTTCAGTCCTCACTGTTTCACTGTTTTACTTTCACTGTTTATTCTGTGATTTGATTTCAAATGATTCATGGTGTTTGCGTATATTTTATTGTTTTCACTATTTTGCTGTTTTACTGTTTCACTGCTTCACGTTTTTACTGTTTCACGTTTTTACTGTTTCACTGTTTTATTCTTTCACTGTTTATTCTGTGGTTTGATTTCAAATGATCCATGTTATTTGAGCATTTTTTATTGTTTACTCTGTGTTTTACTGTTTAGCAGGTTTCAGCTCTGTTTAGAAAATACATGTTTTTATGAAATTATGGTGGTAACTTCTACAACTACCTGAGAATGTAAGAGCAGATGAATGTTGCTGTTTGGTGCAGCCTGTGGAGGACTCTAACAGGACCTTAGATGTGATTTATCAACAATTTCTTAACAGTTTACAAAGAAACCTGGAAATGACTGAACTCTCTGTCTCTCTCTACAGTCTTGTTCCAGTTCTCCGTGTCGTTCGACCTCCTCAGTGTTTCAGTCCAAAGCGAAGTAAGAATCCTCTTCTTGCTCTGAAACGGTTTCAATGTGTTGGTCTAGTCCAGGCTTCATTAGATTTAGATGATCCTCCCGCTGTATAATGTCAGGTTTGTGGTTATGGCAGGCGTAATCCACATCTGTATTCCTCAGTGCATAAAGACTGATGCTGTCTGAGAGATGACGCCACGTTCATGATAAAAAAAGATCATTTAACAAAACGTCCCCTGAAAGAAAAAGATGCTTAACCAGACAAAACCCACTGAACTCTGTTCTTCACAAGTTAGCTCACATTATTTTGTCCAGGAGCATGTAGACATTTCTGCTCAGTGCAGGTACATTTTTACAACAGCAGGTGGTGGAATTGTCCCATTTAGGAGGATTTAATATGAACCTAAATAACTCCGTTACAGTCTCACCTGTAAACCTGATCTGTACTCTGTGTAAAGAGCTCTTACCAAACACATGCCCCATAAACACTGAATGTGAACGTTTGAGTCGACACGAAGGAGAAGTGCTTAAAGTGCTCAGGAAAAAAATAAACTGCAACCCAAAAACCAGAACTCCAACCACTACTGAAGTCTGTTTGATGGATGACGAAAGCTCCGGAACAAGCTAGTGAGTGGACCTTGAGTTGTGATCGTTCTGTCAAAGGTTTTATAAGCTTGATATTTAAGCAGCCTTTCACTGTAGTTTAGCCCGATGGAAGGTTTTAACTGACATGTAGATGTCTTTTCACCTGCAGTTTTCCAGAAACCACATACATCATCATCATCATCAGCTCACAGAGAAACCAGGAGGCAAATCGAGTCAGTTTCATTTGAATTCATCTCCATGAAAAACCTCATATCCTGTCAGAGACCACCAGACTCTGCTCAGGGTTTAGAACGATCTGTTGGAAACAGCCATGAACTCCAGGCACAGTAATAATCTGTATATACATGCGAACCAACCACTGCAGCTCACGTTCACATGAAGATAAGTTCAGTCCAGATCCGCTGAAGAGCTCTCACTCTGTCTGTTTTCTCAGGGGCTGGCTGCACACAGGGTGGAGAATCCGAGTCAAAGCTGTTTTGACTTTCACCCTCCAGCTGTTAAGATGTCCCTCTTATTAAGTTTTACTGTTTGTACATTCACGGAGACGCGAGGACCGACGGGTCTCAGCAGCTAATAGCCGGACTCCCGACAAGAGCTTTCAGTCAGCATGCATGGTCATCCTCCTGTGGAAAACAGTGAGGTGTCTCTGCAGACTCGTGGAAGATAAAGTTCAGTGTCAGAGTGTGAATCTAATATTTGCTTCATGTTTTTATTGGACAGTTTAACATCAGAGCTGCTCTGTGGAGTCAGGTACAAACAGGTACATTGTGTGTTAATCAGATTGGTGATTGAAGTATCGATCTGTCTGTATCGATCAGACTGGTGATCGACGACGGGACAGGTGAAGCTCACGTCTGGTTCTCAGGTGCTCTGGTTCGTCCTCTGCTGGGATTGGCTGATTCTCAGTGGGAGGCGCTTCAGAGGGCCCTCAGGGTCAGAGGTCACATCAGAGTCTACCCCCGGGGCTGGAGCCTGGTCAGTACCACTTCCTGTTTTTAGCAGCTGTCTGTGGGTTAGGGTCTGTACTGCACCATTACCTGTCTCTGTCTGTCAGGTGTGTGACGCTGACAATGATGACTCTCTCCTCCACTTCCTGTCGTGTGTGTGCAGCGGTGATGTTGTGTGTCGCCCGCTCTCTCTCACCTGCAGGAAACACAACAACCAGAGAAAAGAGGGTAACAAACACACACACACACCTTGGGCTCTCTATGCTTGCGAGGAACCTCACTGACATAATGCATTCCTGGCCTGTAACCGTGGCCAACACGTCCTCTCTCCCAAGGTCTGAAACATTGATCCTCACAAAGATAGATGTACGAGTACACGCACGCACACACACACACACACGCACACACTGTCCTGATAAAGGGTAAGTTGGCTCATCTTTTCAGTGCATTTGTTTGAAAGACGTCCCTCCGTTTGAGCAGTTTTTCTTCATGTTGGCAGTCAAACACCTGCTGCTGTGGTTGACAGGTGCATACAGAGCAGTGTCATCTACGCGCACGTGAAACCTCCTCCGTCAGTTCACAACAGATGCAGCAGATGTATATAATACGACTGTGGTGTCAGTCGCAGCTCAGGGTCAACAATCTTTACACTCAGGTCTTTTACTGGAGCAGCTCTTGTCTTTGAACCCTGAAATTCACTGTGAATCTATAAAACAATTAGCAGTTGACCTCAGATTCGTTTGTAATGATGCATTCCATTCGTTTCTGACTCCGTCTTCACACATGCACAATGAAACGAGTTTTTCATGTTCGTCGTGCTCCGTGATCATCATCTCAGTGCTGAATCCAACTTATAGTTGTTCTCAGCTTCTGTTGTCAAACACTGAACCAGGATGAAAATGATCACAGCTCATGAGTACTTTGTTACCCAGCAGTCATTACCGAGCTGCTGCTGCAGATAAAATCACTATTTAATGATCATGAAATGATCACTGACAAAATCAGCTTAGACAAAGTTCAGCTCTGTGGGAAGTTTCCCTGTTTTCCCACTGTTCGCTACATATGACGGATTAAAGGACACATGAGCTGCTACATAGTGAATATATGGTTCTGTGAGATTTTATTCATCGTAATTGTCCTTTTTACACCGACCGACGTGCACATCCGGATGCCCCAGAAGCTTCATATACATACGATGTGGTCTGGTTTGGTCTTTAAGCTCTGAAGAAGTCGCGTTTGTGCCGAAACGTCAGCTAAAGGAAGAAAGTCTGAGCTGCGTCGGCGTCAAAGTGCCCCTGCCTCTGTCCAAGTTTATACTGGACAGAGTTTATACCTGCAGTTATCAAGACGTCTGCTGCAGCTGAGCTCACCTCCCTACACCTGAGCGCGTCAGCTACACAACGGACAGGTGAGCCGTGTTGAAGGCAGAGAAAGATAGAAGCGACAAAAGGTTTTCAGGTTGAAGTCCAGCCACAAACTATCTGTTATCATGTGAACCAGATGCTTTAAAACAGCTCCAAACTACGTTATAAATGCGTCTGCTGAAGAGCAGATGCCTGTGAAATGTTTCTATTGGACACTGAAACCGGGACTGAGCCGCGACTGAGCCGGAGTTCAGCCGGAGACAATCTGAGTTGATGTTGACATCTGTGTGTTTGTTCCAGAGATGAGGAGGTTCAGTCGAGGAGACAGAGACTTCATGACCAGGATGATGACTCCTCTTCATCTCACCTGTCTGCGTATCAACACTGACTGTTACACCTGACATTAACATGTGGTCTGTGTCTGGATCAGGTAAAACGCAAAACAGAGTGTGATCAGATCAGTCAGACCACATCTGGACGTGGTCAGGTTCGTGTTGTGATCAGACCTCAGCAGCTGTGACGATAATTGTGAAGAAAAGTCACCTGACTGAAACTCTAACTGAAGCTAGAGGTGGTGGCGGCAGGGGGCCCTCCCTCACAGGACGGTTTAGAAATGGATAAAGTGCGTTTGTGACGTCTCTTCTTGTGTGTGTTGACCGCCATCCCTGTCTGAGAGCACGTGTAAATACAAAGAGCCATAGACGGCTGACATCATCATACAGGTACAGGCCACGTCATGACCAGGTGGCGATCCAGCCTTCATTTAATGTTCACAGGACAAACTGAGTCAGTTTAATATTCAGAAAATACAGAAAATAATGTTGTTATTTTCATTTTCTTTTAATGTTGAATAAGTTGATATATTAAATGTTCAGTTTTTCTCCTAAAGTTTGTTTCATCCCGTTTTTTTTTACACCCCAGCCACCTGTTGTCAGGGTAACACAACACAACCTTACAGTGACACCAGAGTCCGTTAGAAAAATAACAGAGAACAGCAGATGTGGCTAATTTCTGTCACGTCCTGATCGCATTTTCCTCAGCTGAGTATTTAAATATCTGCTGATTTATTTAATTGAATTAAAATAAATTAATATCTGCAGTGGACTGCAGTGACAGACATGATGATGATGATCCAGTAGGGGGCGTTTCAGCTCCTTCACTGTCTGCTGCTGTTCAGTAACAACATTGTGCTCCTGGTAACTGATGACTCATCAGAGGCTGGTTTTCTGATTGGCTGTTGAGGCCTGTAGACTGTAGGTTCAGCCAGACAGGTATGATCAGGTTTTTTATTTCCTGCTCTTTGGGGGTTTTTTGTTTTTGTTTCTGTTTTTAGACAATAAACGAGAACATGTCAGGGAGGCAGCGTTTACATGTAATCACATTAAATACACACATTTATTCCTCTGCTGTCCCAACGTAAGAAACTCCCAACCAAACAATGCTGAAATACTCCAATAATTGAATTTCAGTACATGCTGAGGGGAGACGGTTCTTTCACAAAATTATCTAAATTCATTGTTGTGTATTAAATAATCCCTCGTTTATTTTAAAAACTAAAGTCTGAGGCTTTTCAGCTTGTTCATTCTTACAAACTCTAATAAGCAAATAAATGATGATGTATTATCATAGATAAATCACCCAGCAGTTTATCAAGTAGTTAAATCAGCTCCACCTTCACCAGTTGCAACATTAAAGCTGAATATTGATTGATTGATTGATTGATAATTGATGCTAATACTTTTGCACTTAAATAAGATCTGAGTTGTTCTTTCAGCAGTGCGGAAAAACACCTAAGCAGGTGTGACTGAACTGATGTTACTGTGATGATCCAGCAGGGGGCGTCTTAGCTGCCCTGTCTCTCTGCTGCTGTTTAACAACAACTAGCTGCCCCTTATCAACTGATGACATGTTAGCAGCCGAGACTCTGATTGGCTGCTGAGTAAACAGGAAATCAAAGTTGTTTGTTTTTTTTTTTTTAAATGAAAGTAAAGAGTTGGGGCTTTCCCAGAGATGCTGAGTTCAGGTGACTGATGGTAAATTAAACCACACACTGCTGAACAGAGATCAGTGAAAACTGCTGCTGTTAACATTAATCATGTGACTACTGACTACATGACTGGTTCATATTTTACAATAATAATACAGCTGATATTACCAGCTTTTGTGTTTATAAAGCTCACTGTAAAAACAATTATTATTATTATGATTATTATAACCTTTGTCTATACGACACTTTTCAACAGAGTTTTACAGTCAGATAAACAAGTTACAGGATAAAAATGTAATTGAAATATAAAATAAAGTAAATAAGATCATGAAATCAAACTAAATAAAAGATAGTTTTTTGAACAGAGTTTTAATTTTACTTTTGTTCCTTCAGAGTTTAAATGTAATTTTCATTAGTTTTTTTTGGCCAAAAGCTTCTGCTGAATGTGACGTGATATAATTTCCAATGAACATCCAAGACTGTCTGCAGGTTAACAGGAGGTTTGATGAATTATTGGACAAATACATTAGTCTGTCATCAGCGTAAAAGTGTTAAGGGATACTGGAGTTGTAGATTAACATTTAAACGTTCTTAGATCTGTTTATAACCACATTGTAGTCTGTTAGAAAAAGTTGCTGTATGTCTATATACTGATTCAAGAGGATAAATATGAAGCTTTGGTGAACATTCAATAAGGAAGATCTCTTCCCTCACGTTCTGCCTTTGTTCGTCTGTAGGTTAACGTTGGCTTTTTACTCTGATCAGTTTCTCTCTGTCACTTCCACCTTCTCACGCTGTCAAATCCCACCAATCACAATCCAGACATCAATATATCTGACCAATGAGCTTCTGCCCACATTCCTCGAGCCAAGCAATCACTGGATGCCGTTCTGTACAGATCACTGTAATTCTGTCTGTCGGTTTTTTAGACCTACTATTGGGCAACCCACGTCCTCCCCATCACCACCATAACCTCCATGAGGTCCAGGGACACTCGTCCAAAGGTTTCCATCAACCACCTGCTGGCTCTGCTCCACCACCACCAGTTCTTAGTCTCTGGGGGATCCTGTCCCATCTCACTTCCACTTGATATCTCCTTAGTGAGCTGATGATCAACAGGTGACTCTCAAACTGTAAGAACATGAAGCAGACGGCTGCTGAAATAAGTCCTTGCTTCTCTGCAGTGACGGTGACTCATCCTGTGCACCTCTAACACGACCACAGGGGGCAGATACAGATCCACCTGTGCCTGACAGACTGCAGTACTGAGGCCCAGGTCCTGGTCGTCTTCTGGTAAACTGTCCTCACTAACACATCTGTGAAGTAAATTCATTTGTGACAAAGATCACGATTGTTTAATACATGTTTGTCACACACAAATTACAGGTAATGCTTCCTTCCAGATGAAGTCAGTATGGTGCATGTTTTGATGAGCGAAACAGGAGAGGAAGTGATGTCATGTTGGTGAAACGAGCACAGGTGTCTTAAGTCGTCCAACGGCTCAGGTAGAATCCGCTCACAGCTCCAGGCTAAAAGACCCCAGAAATAAAACAGACTAACTTACTGCATTAGTGCTCACATGAAGCAGTGATTCATGTTGGATGTGAGGGTCATCATCAGAAATCATTCAGATCCAGCTGTGCAGCATCTGTACAGTGAAACGTGTGCACTTCATGCGATCAGGTGTTTTCTGTGGATTCCGACTGGGCTGCTCTGTGTTGTGTTTTTTTTTGTGTGTCTTTGTGTAAACTGTGTGTGGCTCAGATGTCAGATAGATGAGTGATGTTTCCAGACCAGAGCGGACTTCTCCTACAGCGGCGGGTTTTTAAAGACCTGACTCAGCCGGAGATGAAAACACACACATTAACGCAGATGTGTGAGTGTGTCTCACACAACATGGGTTTTGTAGATCAGACTTTAGATAAACTCCTGTAAAGATGTTGTGTTGCAGCTGCTGTTTCTGCTGTTCAGGGGTCGAAGCAAACAGCTGTGTGAAATATCATCAGGATATAATATGATCAGGATGTTAGAGGCCGGAGGATAAAACACGTCTTCTCTCCTGATCTTTGATGAACCACCAGAAAAAGGGACATTTCAAGGGACAGTTAAAAATCATGATATTAGAAACGAGTGAGTTAGTTTGAAGTACTTTTACTTCCGTAAATGAAGACTTCCTCCACCTCGACACCAACCCGGTGTAGATCAGTGTGAACATCAGTAGTAAGTCCATCCAAATGAAATCACATGATCTCTGCACTGTGATTGTAGTTTGTTCAAATGTCACTTTAAACTCAAATGATCATTTTATCACCACAGAGTCTTCAAACTCTGTGGTGGAAGAAGTAGCTGACGCAGCACTACCGCAGTACTGCCACAGTAGTACCACTGTGTGGAAATACTCTATCACAAGTAAAAGTCCTGCAGTCAAACTTTGACTTTCAACTGGGCTCAGGTTTTGTAAACTGATGTGTTTTCCATGTAAAATCTGAATCTGTAAAGTAACTGCAGCTGTCAGACAAATGTAGTGCAGTAAAAGTCCAATAAAGTCAAGTAGAGTACAATAATGTCCGAACCGTACCTGAATACACTACTGGAGTAATTGTACTCAGTTACTTTCCACCTCTGGAAAAGTGATCAACCGCTCAGCTTGTAGCAGACAAACCTGTCCGACTGTGTCTGCTGCTTTTTATTGACTCTATGAGAAAGTGATGCAGCAGCCAGTCGACAGGTGGAGGATGATCTGTGGGAAATTTAAGCCATTTGGTGAAATGCTGAGTTTTGTATTGGAATAAAACTAGAAACAAGTGGGGAGCAAAGTTTACTCGTCTAAATGTCACAGAAGAAACCGGGATGGAAGCTCATCAGCAGTTGAATGTAAATCCTCTGTTTTTTGTTCTGAAAAATTCTCCTTAGAAAAAGTTCCAAGTTTCACTATTGAACAATAAAGTTCATTCATGAATAAACAACTGATGACTGAGTCCGTCTCCAGCTCTGTGTGATAAAGTTTCTCTTCAGGCGTGAGCAGCTGCTGCCTGAGTCTACCTGGACACCGGTGACATCATGGGATCTCTGCACTGTGATTGGCTGTTCTGTGAGTAGGAGCTCAGCTGCTGCTGGACTTTGTGTCAGTTGGTGTCAGTCACCTCACAAAGATTCGCAGAGATTCAGACGCTTTCAGTGACCTGCCGCTGCTGATGAAGATGATGATGATGATGATGAAGGTGTCAGAGCTGGTCCTCGTCCTCTCCTGTGTCCTCTGTGTCTCCGCTGACAGTAAGTGTTTGTCTGTAGACACTGAGTTTACTGACAGTCAGGACTGAACAACAGACAGAGTCAGCCGGTTAACCCTCTCTTCTCTCCTCAGGTCTGCATGTGGACCTCGCTATCACTGGCTGTTCAGACACTGATGGAGAGAACATGTACGCACTGGACGGTGAAGAGATGTGGTACGCAGACTTCATCAACAAGAGAGGAGTCGAGCCTCAGCCCGGTTTTATAGATCAAACCAGCTATGAGGAAGGAGCTTATGAACGAGCTGTAGCTAATCAACAGATCTGCAAATCAAACCTGAAGAACGGCCGTATCGGTATGAAGGACCTCGCACTGAATATAGGTAAAGAGAAATCAAATTTACAACTTCTCACTTTACATCTACCCAGATATTCAAACTATAGAAAAGTAACATTGTTTCCATTCAATGAGTTTATTAACCTGAAATAATAGGAAATATTTTAATTTAAGAGACAATCCAGCCTGAGAACAACCTCGACCACTATGTCACCACACAGCTGAACTACATCCACACTAAGATAAATGATTAATACAACCAGCTACAGACCCAGTAAACAACCAAGAAGTGGAAAGAACTAATCAAACCTTTATTTACCCGTAGTCATTTAGGGCATATGGTTGATACATTTAACTCTAATCTTGATTTGTTTTTGAAGACACTCTCCATCCCAAAGCTTCATTGTTGATGTTTTAAAACTCAAATTCACGATTTATTCATCTGGGATTATGGGGGCTCTGTGACACACACAGGGACAGGATCAATACACATAATAAACCGCCTGATCTGCCACGATTAGCTGGTTCAAAGGCTCCAGTCACATTAGGTTGTCAGAAACTGTAAAAATGTTAACAACGAACCGTCACTTTCAGCTTCGCTTGCGGTCTTCTTCTACGTCCGCTGTAGGCTGGTCCACAGCGCCCCCTACAGCGTCAGAGAGCAACAGCAACTTTCAGACAGACGAGAGCGTGTGCTGGTCACATCATGCTGCGGCTCTTATCCTCTGGATGGAGGGTTCCAAAGATTCTCACATCTCATTTAAAATTTCAACATCAAGTTGTTGGATGCTCAGGATGTTTTAACCACTGATGACAAGTTTGGATCTTCTCCAGATTTATATTAAAGTGACACACGTGGCATCAGTGACAACATCAGTGGGCTTCTGAAGCTCTTTGACATCTGACAGTTCAGATGGAGTCAGAGGGGGGGTGGAGCAGCGACTAATGCTTTTCTCATAGTTGTAGGCAAAATGTATTGAAGAAAAAGACGTTAATAATATTATTGAGCATTTATCAACACGTAGAAGTATCTACTGATCAGGTAAAGCAGGAACCACATGACGAAAAAATTTGGTAACCCATACTGATCTGGGTAAAGTCCTAGCTGAACATTTACTTCCTTACAAAACATGAGCAGAGAAACACTGTTTACGCCCAAGTTTACCAGCTCGCGCTCTTCTTCTTCTCTGCCTTTACTAGAACACTTCAGGGTTTCGTGGGCCATTGCCTCCACCTGTTAGATGGGATAGTGGGACAGCGTTGGCGGGAACGTGTATCACGTCACCTGCTTGCATGTGTTTCGTCATGGGCGTGCGTGAGATAAACAAATAGACCCATTCATAATAAAAGCAGTTCCACGGCACTTCTAGTGGCCAAAACTCCTCCGGGAGGCTTTGAGTGCGAGTGGGGCAGCTGCCGGGCCGCTGCCACCCAACTGGCACCGAGATAAAATGTGCATTTTTGAGGCGGCTGTCACATGTCAGTCATTACGGCAGACGACAGAAGTAACATCACGTACTTGCAGTATTAAAGTACTGGTGGCACAGCCTATACCACCTCTACAATGTGCAGCGAGGTTCGTGACCACAGAATGAAGACCTGGTTTTCTGGTTCAGGGGCTTGAAGGAGCTCCAGTGGTCTTGCAGTGATACCATAACAGTACCAACAACAACGACTGCGTTTGATTTGTCCTCTTACATCATCAGATACATAGTATTCAACACTGCTGAAATGAATTAATAAATGACATAACGACTGCATCCTCTTGTCACCTTGTTGTTCTTCTTTTATGGTGGGACTTCGTATGGAAGAGTCCTCTACTAATACTGTATAGTAGTAGTTAGTTACTACGATAATTTTACAAGAGTTGTCTTCCTGTGCAGATCCTCCTTCCAGTCCGATGATCTACACCAGAGACGAAGTGGAGCTCGGAGAGAAGAACATCCTGATCTGTTATGTGACTGGTTTCTACCCTGCTCCTGTCACAGTCTACTGGACCAAGAACGGAGAGGAAGTGACTGAAGGAACGAGTATCAACATTCCCTATCCTAACAAAGATGGTTCCTTCAACCAGATTTCCAGACTGGAGTTCGTCCCACAGCTGGGAGACATGTACAGCTGTTCAGTGAAACATCCAGCTCTGAACCAACCACTGACCAGATTCTGGGGTGAGAAAACTGACCAGACTACAGCTGATCAGAGAGAGAACTGACTGACTTTCTGTTTTCTGTCTCCAGATGTGGAGGTGAAGTTAATGTCTGTGTGTTTCTGTCTCCAGATGTGGAGGTGAAGCAGCCCAGCATTGGACCTGCGGTATTTTGTGGACTGGGTCTGACGGTCGGTCTGCTCGGCGTGGCTGCTGGCACCTTCTTCCTCATCAAAGGAAACGAGTGCAGCTGATTGGCTGGGGCTGATGATGTCGTCTCTGTTTATGTGTAGATTGTCCTATCAGCCTTTAAGCTGCTTCTGTCCGCTTTATGTCTCCGAGTAGGTCGGTGCTCACTCTGAGTATCGAATCGTCCTGCAGTGATTTCACCATCTGACGATGTCTCATCCTCTCACGACACCTGAGCTCTACGACAATAACCCTGACTCCTGGTGTAGATCAGACCTCATTATTATCATCCCACTTGTAAAGTGGGTGTCTCGCTTCTTACAAATCACCCAAACCAGATGTTCTGTCTGTGATCGGCTGCAATAAATTTCAGCTTTGGAAATAAAACTAAAACGAAACGGCACGAGCTGCTGCTGCTTGAAATCAATGTCATTAAGTTTGTCTCCATTAAATCCTCATTTTTCTCTGTGTGTATAAACAGTATATCTTATTCCCTGGTACCAAACAATACTGCCTCTGATTTTCATTAAATTATGTCAACCTCCGCACAGAAAGACGACGTGCGCCTGTGACACCTGGTTACAATTCAAGAAATCATGGATTGAGAGTTTGTTGATTTGTTATTACCAGCCTGAAACTTCTGCAGAGACGACGACAGCTGAACTAAACCGGTCTCCTGAAGCTCATGTCATAACTAAACAACATCCATCTGTCAGAGGGGCCACAGCTGACTGTGACTGAAGTTTTTTATTGATCAGAATCGTTACACATCACCCAGTTTAACTGTTCGTCCACTGATCGAGTCTTTCCAGGAAGAGGTTCCTAACTGGTGTTGATCTTTCTGTGGTGGAAGCAGCCGTGAAGAAGCTCGGTGGTAAAGAATTTATACAGGTCGAACTCTATGTGTACATACAACAACAACGCAACAACAAACAGATGAAGTGGTGGTAGAGGAACGGTGAGAACGGTGAATAAATGACTGGATTATTAGTGAGCTGGATCTGTGATCCGGTTTGAGGGATTTCTGCCGTGACAGACGTCACCTGAAAGCAGCAGGTAAATGTAAAACCGTGACGGCTGACGTTTACCTCCTCATAGCAAAAACCGACCCTCGTGTCCCAGTCCACATTCAGAAGCCTTCCAGACTCGCACTTTACTTCCCGTGGAACGTGAAAGTGTGCAGTAATTTATCATCTGGACAAGTTACGGCCTCAAACCCTGACGACATCCAACACCATGGGCTGAACTTCAGCTGCTGCTGAACTTCTCTTGGATGAAATGAGACGTGTGAGATAATCAGGTTTAAGAAGGAAATACTGAGTAAATGATAATGTTAGAGATTGGTTTGTCGTATGACTGAAAGATTTGATATGAAAAGGTTCGGTCCAGGGAACCAGGGATGATTTTGGAGGGAGGGGTGAAGAAGACTGCAGGACCTGGTGTACAGCTAATGTTAGCTTTTATATTTTATATTTTCTGATTATGAATGTAATCATCCCTCAGTCTCTGCCTCCTCACAACCTTTAATCACACAAATCTGTGAAGCTGTTTCCAGCGTGGGGCTGTGACAAAGCTACTGTCTGATTCACAAAAATGTCTGTATTCAGATTTAAACTGGCCTCGGGTGAGTATCTTTCCATGTACATCTACTGTAAATCTATCAAAGTTTAGCTGTCAGCAAATGAGCATAATATCTCAACCACGTCACTGACTCGATCATTAAGTAAAACACAACTTGTTGTATTTGAAAATGAGTCTGAATAGAAGCTGTGTAACTGTTCATGGTCCAGGTGGAACCACAGCAGGAGGAGGATGCAGGTCAGAAAAGCTCTGGGCCATATTGTATTATTTTCCTTTAAAAACTGGAGGTTGTGTCAGTAATTTGAACAACAGTTAGTCTACGAACATCACTGAGATGATCGATATTTACTGATCGGAAACCCCAGAATGCAACGGAACAGGACAAGCTAAGAACAGAGAATCGGTTTGCGGAGAAATGTACGAACTGCTGCATGTGAAACCTGTGCAGAGCAGACTGAACTGAAACTTTCAACTAACTGAGAAAAAACACAAACTGCACATTCAACATCCTGACAAACGACCAGGGACAAAAAGCAACACACAGATTTGAGTGGAGGCGGCTTTAGGGAACATGGGTTTCAACTGGGCCTGATTCAGGCTGCCGTGCTGTGACCTCCAGGGGACTAAGTCCGTCGTGCTGCTCTGCAGCCCGCGGGCAGTGAGGATGATAAGTCGGCTCTCTCACTGCTGCTGAAACTGCTGGTAGACTTTGACATGGAAGCACCAACTCTTCTATTTAGCGGCTGACTTCTCACCTACCAACGCGTCGTCCGGGAACACATTTATGACGCTTTATGTTTGGCTTGTTCTGTAGTTTCGACAGCACAGATAAATGTTCCACAGAAAAAACAGGCGCCTACCTCTGAAATGTTTCAGTGGCTGTGGGGGGACACCCCCACGGTCGCCATGAGGTCCACGGCCAGGACCTCATGGCGACCTCTGGGACTAAGGTCTAAAGTGCTGAAAGCACCAGAGGCTCCGCCAGGGGACGGAGTCACAGCTGAGACCTGTTTAAGGAGTTCAAGTCTCTGTATCACATGACTCGCCTGGCGCCGTGTTACTGATGTGTGACGCTAGTTCATTAACACTAATCACACATGAACACAGTTACATAAACCAAACAGTACACAAACTGCATGACTTAGTCATGTGACTCGCCAAACGAGAAGCGAGCTGACAACTTTACCAACCAGCTAGTTAAATCGTTAACTAGCTCTGTGTTAATGTGTTAATGACAGAAAACCTGGACTATATTATCTTAACTCACGCAGCCAAGTTTGACCGGATTTTTTTCACCTGAAAGGTGATTTTCAGAGGTCGCGTCCTCTTTCCTGACACTTTCAATTCTGAAAACGACATAACGATCCACGAGTGTACTGTGACGTCGGTACTTCCTGTCGCCAAAAATGACCCAAAATGCTGCTTTTTTTACTTTTTGACTTGTTGCACTGTCATTGTTTAAATCACAAATGAAGAAAGAAAATCAAGTCTAATTTCAAGTTAATATCAGAAGTTTTTGACAACAGGATCAAAGCGCAGCTTAGTTTTTGCTTTTTTGTCTTTGCATTTTATAACAAAATAACGTTTCTATTTTTCGTTTCTGTTTCTAAAAGGAAACTTCCAAAAGCCAAAAATCCCCGGGACGGTGTCTAACCTCAGTTTTCTTGATCCCGTGCGATGTTAAATTGTCGTTGGTTTGCATTGGTGATGTTTTTGTGACTTTAGGTGACGTATTAATAATACGGTACCGTCCTCATTATTCTCCTATGACCATGTCTCGTGTCTCGAGCCAAGGAGGCAGTGAAAGCACCGCCATGCCTCTGTCTTCTGTGATGACTGGTAACCATCAGAACCTTTTTCTCATAATTATGAGATAAAGCCTCCAGGTTTTTTCCGGCATGTTCACATTATACACTGACATACAGCTGATTGTACTTTCTCCCTGTCTGAGGAAAATTAAGTGTGTTGTACTGAAAAAACTCACACATTGGCTGTAATGTCTTCACTGACAGTTACCAGCGAGTGTCAACGCTTCTTTCCACGTTTCCTGTGATGATCTCACCTTTACGAAAACATTAACTGACTCTGTGTTTCTGTAGCAGGACCCGACTTCTGCCAGAGTCGTCTTCCTGGCAACAGGTGATGCCGCAGGTCACGTGATCGTGTCCTCTGGTTTTTAGTGCAGCTCTCAGTCAGACTGTGTCAGTGTTTGTGAAGTGAACAGAGGAACATGGCTTCGCCCTTTCTCAGCTTCTCCCTCCTCTTCATCAGCGTCTACGCAGCAGGTAGGATCAATACACTGATCACCGATCAATACACACCGGTTATACTTCATCAGCGTCCACGCAGCAGGTAGGATCAACACACTGATCACCGATCAATACTTTTCTCTGACTCTGTTCGTCCTTCAGATGGATTTTGGCACTACACGGTGACCAGCTGTTTGTTTAGCTCCACTAAGCTGGAAGACATCGAGTATATCCGGTCTTACTATTACAACAAGATGGAGTACATCAGGTTCAACAGCACTGTGGGGAAGCACGTTGGATACACTGATTATGGTGTAAAGAACGCAGAGCGCTGGAACAGTGGTCCAGAGTTGGACCGGATGAGAGCTGAGAGGGAGAGGTACTGTCTTCGCAACGTTGGAATTGACTACCAAGCTGCTCTGACTAAGTCCGGTGAGTGTGCAGTTGAAAATAGAAAGACCAACTAACTTCTGTCAGGATTTTACTCGCTGTTGTCACGTTGGCAACGCGAGGCTCTTCCTCAGACTTCTGGTAAACCGTCTTTTGATGCAGCAGGCATCCCATCGTCTCTTTGTGTACCATCATCATCTTCACCTAAAACCTCAGACTCATTAACACACTTCTCACAGTAGAAACTGATTTAAAACTTCCCGATATGTTTTTATTATTCATGCGGCTTCGTCAGTCCTGATACACGAGAAATGATTTCATAGAACAGTGAGAAACGGCGGCAGTTCGCTGCAAACGCATCTGCAATAGCAGTGTGACGGGCTGTGTCGCCACCTGGTGGCGAAACCCCGCTACTGGAGCTACAGATGTTACAGGAAACAGCAGGAGGGCAGCTGCTGTCCATGACACTGTTAACGATAATCATCATTTTATTATTTGCTTTCTTGCTTCAGTTCCCCAGAAACCCTTTTTAAATTCAGACTAAACCATATTTCTACATCATTCTGTCTTATATCCTTCCAACTCTTCATTAATGCCACATCATATCAATATTATGAATATTACAAATGGTGGTAATACTGATGTAGATACATCCAGAGACTCTGTCTCATCAGCGGAGGCAAGAGTGCAGGTCACAACCTTCGGTGATTTTACGGTTCAGTTATGGTCTGGATCAAATTCAGCTGAAATAAGCACAACACAACAACGTGTCCACTGTTTGTCTGCTGCTACATCAGATTTCACATACATTTAATATTAATATTCCTCTTTATATATTAGTTATAGTTGTAGTTAAATACAGGCGTGTACTAGTTGACCTGGTGCCTCTTCTGCGCCGGCTGCTGTAAAACCATCTGTGGCGCCTGTTTACCTCCAGCTCTCTGGATATTATATTATAAAGTCAGTATTAAGACGACAACAGTCCCATCATAGACTGTTGTTTCCATGTGTGTCACTCTGGAAGAGAGAGATACTAATACTGACTGCTACTAGTAGTATTAATAATATTTCTACTAATGCATCTGAATAATATGATAACAACAATAATAAAGAAACAATAATGTGTTTCAGTTGCACCCTCTGTCAGACTGCACTCTACGACGCCCCCTGCTGGTAAACATCCCGCCATGTTGGTCTGCAGCGTCTTCGACTTCTACCCCAAACAGATCAGAGTGAGCTGGCGCAGAGACGGACAGGAAGTCACCTCTGATGTCACTTCCACTGATGAGCTGGCAGATGGTGATTGGTACTACCAGATCCACTCTCACCTGGAGTACGCTCCCAGGTGAGTCCAGGTTCAGATCTAGTTTGGACCAAGGGCGCTTAGGTCCAGGTCCAGTTGAGTCCAGTTGGGTCTGGATGGGTCCAGTTGGATCAGCAGTGTGACAGAAACAGTGATGTGTTGGTCTGTGTTGGAGCAGGTCTGGAGAGAAGATCTCCTGTGTGGTGGAGCACGCCAGCCTGAAAGAACCTCTGGTTACTGACTGGGGTAAATACCTGTCTGTCTCTACACCTGTACACCTGTCTGTCTGCTTACTTGTCTGTCTGCTCACCTGTCTGTGTCTCTACCTGTCTGTCCTCAGATCCGTCCATGCCTGAGTCAGAGAGGAACAAGATCGCCATCGGAGCCTCAGGACTGATCCTGGGTCTGATCTTATCTCTGGCTGGATTCATCTACTACAGGAGGAAGGCCCGAGGTCAGAGCAGGACACCCAGTCCAAAACCAGTTTACCCAGTCCAAAACCAGTTTACTCCAGTTTACCCAGTCCAAAACCAGTTTACCCAGTCTAGAACCAGTTTACTCAAGTTTACACAGTCTACAACCAGTTTACTCCATTTTATCCAGTCTAAAACCAGTTCACAGTCCAAAACCAGTTTACTCCGGTTTACACAGTCTAAAACCAGTTTACACCAGTTTACCCAGTCTGCAACTGTTCCTTAGTTGAGGTTCCGTAACAACAAAAGCTTGGTTCCCTTTAGTCTTCCACATCGACATGGGACCCGCCACCGGTTCCTGCCCGAGGACCTCGGACTGCTTGTAGGTCGATGAGGACGTAGTCATGAGACTGGGGCCATGAGGTGCTTTAAAACCAGGGCAGATGGTGGTCTCCACTAACTGAGACAGGATCCTGAAACCTGACCTCATCTAAGACCAGTTTAAACCAGTTCAGACAAGTTTAGACCGGTTTTAATCGTGTGGTATTTGTAGTTGTTGTTCACCCTGTCCTTGTCTCTTCTCTCTTCTCGTTAAACCAGGACGGATCCTGGTTCCCACTAACTGAGCCCGGTCCTGTATCCTGCATCTGGCCCTAGTCCTGGTCCTGGACCTGGACCTGGACCTGGTCCTGGTTCTGCAACCGTCGCTGTTTGTCAGATGGAAGAAAAATCAGCTGCTGCTTCAACTTGCTTTCTGTTTACAGCTCAGCAGACCCTCAGTGCTGCCACCTGCTGGACTGGCTGAACAGCTGATTCTCTGATGGTCTCTGCTGGTCTAAACCTGGTCCAGGACTGCCATATTGTTCACCACAGTCCTGGTCGTTGTCTCACCATTTTGTCTTTCACTGTTTGTGCACTGAATATCTGAGATGTTCAGGTTTTCTCAGAAATCATCATCGGGACCGTGGCGATCACTCTGACAGTCCTGGATCGGGTTCGATCTGGACTCTGCTGTACCAGCTGGATCTGAGCTCTGCTTCACGTAACCCTGATATGCTGCTTTACTGTGTGAAATCAATATTTTACAGCCACTTCTATCCACAAACTGCCTCAATGACTCTGGATTTAAATCAAATATGATCCAGTTCTTTGATTGATTTTGGGCTCGCAGGTTGTGTGATGGTCAGATTTATGTCACTTTACTGGAGTTGGACATTTTCTAATCACAATAAACCATCAGAAAACTCTCTGACACACTTTCTGATTTATTGAAGAAATGACAACAAACCCGTAGCTCTGCCCTAACTTAGTTTATCATTAATTATAAACCCATCACTGATTTTCTGCACATGAATGTCTCCTTCGTTTTGGGGTTTTTTTTTAAAGACATAGCTGAACCTGTAGAAATCGTAGTTTAGACTGAAATCTTAACTTTATTTTAAATTTGAGTTTTAACATCTGGAGCAACGGAGCTGATTTGAAAGTAATTCAGGTGACTTTACGCAGGTGCGTCGCACAGTTCTCTAGGCCAAAGAACAAGCGGTCGCAACGTATATGTCGACATAACTGGTAAGATCGGACGAAAATGTACAGGAATAGAAACGGATAAATAATCTTTGAATCATGAACACAGCAAAATAAGAGAATGTAGCTTTTAATAACTTTCACACATGACAGCACCTGAGGTCATGTACAGGATGTGTGCATTGTGCACATACATGTGCAAATATACACCACTATTCAAAAGTCTGGGCTCACACAGAAGTGTTCATGTGTTTCATAGAAACAGCTAACGGCATCGGATTTGATCGATGAAACGGGATCAATAGAAGATGAGCTGACACTTCCTCATCAGGACACCAAAGTAGGGGCTGCTGAAAAAGGCCCGTCTGCAGCTTTGTGTAGTGGTGGAAAGTAACCGAGTACATTTACTCCAGTACTTTACCTGAACTATTTTTCCTTCACTGTATTTATCTGTAGACACAAGACGATTTTCTCGTGTTTTACAACAACAAACAATAAATGAACGGTTCAGGAAAATAACCAATAGTTTGATCCATAATGAAAATAACATATACACTCACAGGGGCCATTTTACTGCATTGAGTACTTGTAGTTCAAGTACATTTTGCTGCTCATACTCATGTACTTTGACTTAAGTAACATTTTAATGCAGAACCTTAACTTACAATAGATGTTTTACTGTGTGATACCGGAACTTTTACTTAATTCAAAATTCTTCCTCCGCCACTGGTTTTACGTGAATGTTAGTGAGTCTTTTTCAGTATTTGCCACGTTAAAAATATATATTAAACCAAATTATATATCAAATTATTGATGCGGATCCCAGGGCTCCTGTATGGTACAGATTAATGTCCAGAGACAGGTAAACGAGGACAGGAGGAGGAAGGGGAGGGGGAGGAGGCGTTAATCTGTCCTCACATGATGATGTTTTCATTCCTCTAAATGGATGTCAGCAGCATAAAGGGCCAGTTCACACTAGAACAGACTTCAAGCACAGGACCACCGTTCATCACCCACACATCCATGCATTTATGTCCAGTCTTGCACTCAGGGATACGTTAAGTGTTCAGTGTTGGTTTGTGGAAAGGCTCCTTGTGTGTTTGTGCTTATGACTGGTCGACCTGGAGATTTCCTCACTTCATGTGACCACACTCTTCAGTCTGACCCGGTGTAATACATCATCCAGACCATTTGAGGTCTCCGCTGCTGCAGTCGGGGCCGATCTCTCTCCCTGATGCCCAGCTCTGTAATTCATGTTGTTATGTAACAGACTGCCTGCCGCTGGACTTATGTAACACACACATGTATGACCATGTCTGAGCGGAGTTTGGTGTTTTCTGGCTTTAGGACCCCGGAGAGTCCTGGAATGTGGGCATCTCTCAAATAAGCAAGAAGTTTATTCAGGTTTGGCTTTTGCCAGATTTCCTCCACCCATGTAACCCCGACATGGTGTCTGAGCTCCACATCCCTGTGGTAACTCGCATATTTCAGAAGCCCATTTACTTCCAACAGAAAAACCCCGGGGAGGCATTTTAATACCCTATAAGCTGGCAGACCCGGCAGCCCATTACACCGCTCACCGTGCAGACCTTCACCACATACGTACCCGTCACCTGACAGAACAGGTGCGTAATGATGAACTTGCAGCAAACCTACAGAAAACCTAGTGGCTCTGTTGTGAACGCCATCACTTTGAATAACACCAGCGCCGGCAGTGCCCTGTTCAGTGTCTTCCCGACCCCGAAACTGGCTTTTCCCTTCAGCGTGGTATTTTGGTGCTCGGCTCAGAGCGGGACAAACAACGGCGAGGTTCAGTCAAACCGATGGCAGCTGCCACAGATCCTGTCACACGCTACAGCAGCTGCTAATTTTCGGCCACGGCGTCCCGCCAGCAGCCGCAGCAGGTGTCGCAGTCAGAGGCAGATTCGGTGTCACTGCAGCAAGTTGCCCCAAATAAGAAGTTTGTGGCTCATTCCACACCGACTGACCTAGGACCTCCCGGTTCACATCACTGATTTTCTTGAAAACATTTATGGGAAATTTCTATTAAATTCCTGGGACCTTGCAAAAAAAAAAAATGCTACAGCTCTGCTCCAAATACTTTTGTAGTTATGAATTTTTGGAGGTTGTCCTGTGATTCTCTGTATTCTCAGCCTCACCAGTCGCTGATTTTTCACTGGATTCGGTTGAAGTTTGTACCGAACTTCCCAGAAACTCTCTTCCCAGGCTCATTTACAACATGTGTTCATGTAAATAGTTCTTGCTGATTGTTTTACGATAATCAAATTAATTTTAGAATCTTTCATTTTCAAAAATTAATATCTCCAGTAGTTTTCACCGTCTTGCAGCCACACTTTGATTCTGTGTGGTATTAATAAAGTTCTATCACGTCTAGAAGTTACTTGGTCCTGCATAAAAGACTGAGTGCCACAGATTTTTCTAAATACAACTTCAAAGCTTCAAAGATTTTTTCACTGTTTATTTTCCTGAGGATTATTCTAATCTCCTTAAAACTTTTTATGGGAAATTGCTAATATTCATTGCAGCTATTTAAAAGATTTAAAGAACTCCTATTACTCCATCATTTACATTTCTTTGAAAACAGCTGTAATCTGACATTCTGTGGTTTTATTTCATGCGTACATATTTGTCCTATGTTGCCTTCAAGGTTTTCTGTCTCTGTGTGATACCTACTCAGCCTGTTTTTCATTGGGTTCAGCTTGTAATGGTTTGGTTTGTTGCACACTACATGATAACATCCTGTTCCATGTGTCTGGACAAAATATTGATCTTAGGAACTAAGATCAAAACCCATATATTATTGGGGAAATGCTCTGAATTCTGGGTGAGTGCGCCTGGAACGACCCTGATGCCCGTCCCGCAGCATCTCGTTGGCAGCTGCCACAAAAGGTTTTCGCCTTCTCAGTCCTGGAAACACTCCGGTGTGTATCATGGCCCCGTCGTCCATTAACCCACATTAATCACACAGAAACGTTGTTTTTTTTGTTTTTCTGTTTAATTAATTTTTCTGTTTTCATCGTCTGTTAAACACGAGGACATTTTCAGGCAGGAGAAATAAACCAATCACAAACGAGTAAAAGCATATGACATCTTGCGGCGGGACCGTCTGATTGGCTGATCCATCTTTAAAGGAAGACGATTGGTAGAGAGCAGTGCAGGTGCGGGAGCGGCGTTTCAACGTGGCACGACAGAGTGATTGACGGGTGAGGAGAAAGTGTGCGTGTGTCACGTGGCCCGGTTGTCACGGTAACTGTTGTCCTACTCAGCCCCACGATGACAATAGTAAACAAAAACAAACATGTAAACAAATAAAGACTTCCTAACTCTTTAACTACCCAATTAATTAAATTCACTAACTCGTTAAGTTATCCGCTAATGACTTATCTAATTAACTAAAGAACCAATCTGCTGCACCAACAAAGAAAAAATACAGATGAAAGAGGAAAAACAACAAAATATATGACATCAAACAACAACACTGCTGCCATGGTTACTAGAGCTACAATCGGTTTCGCCTGCTTCCGTGGCAACTAAAGAGGTGGCCGAGAGAGACAGACCAGCCTCTGAACTGGTTCCTGGCATAATTTCTGAGGTGGATTTGATCTGGTTTATCGACCGTTACTGGTTTCTGAACTATTTAGGATGTGGTTTGTGTTTAGATTGAGGAACTACTTCCTGCCCTGATTTCTGAACTGGTTTCGGAACTGATATGTGTTCTGGTTTCTGCTATGATTTCTGAAATGGTTTGTGATCAACTCTTACTGGTTTCTGCGCTATTATGATATGGTTCCTGTTCAAGCTTCTGAACTCAGCAGTGTTTAGATTGATGAACTGGTTTCTGGCCTGATTTCTGAACTGGTTCTGATTCTGAACTATAAATGATATGGTTTGTGTACTGGTTTCTGTTCCAGTCCCCAACTTGTTTATGCTGATTGTTTAAACTGGTTCCAGAATCCAGTAACAGTTTGTCAACTGTTTCTGGATTGTGAACTAGTTATGATATGGTTTCTGTTCTGGTTCATTAACGAATTTCTCAAATGGCTTGTGACATTTTGTCAATATGTAGATGTGTCTCTGAACTGGTTTCTCCTTCGATGTGGTCTGTGACATCTCTGTAACTCTGTAGTGTTTCTAAGCTAAAATGGTTTAGGACTGTTTTCTAAACTGGTTTCTCTTGTGGCTTGTTGTTTAGTCTCTGAACTGATTTTAGTGCTTGTTTGTTTTGTTTCCGAACCGACCGATAAAACCAGATTTGTGGGAACCGCTAAACTGGTTTCTGAACAGCCAGTCAGAGCCAGTCATACCCGATGTCACATTTACAGAAACCCATCAGAAGTTTGTTAAACTGACTTTCTGCAATCTAAACTTTGATCTGTGATGTTTTCAACGTTGTAAAAAATAAAGTTATCATAAATAACCCAAATAGATAAAGGAACAAATAATACATACATAAATAAAGACATGAGTAAATAATCAATCATTTGGTTTTTGATTCATGCAGATTGATAGGACGATAGATCGTCTGTCGTTCTTTAGGCTCTTCCTCAGTGGCGGTGACATCAGAGCGTGTGTGCATACTGATTGGTCCGTTTCAGGGTCGGGGTGTGTTCGAGTTAAAACTGCACTGAGGCTGTCGTAGGATCACATCACAGAAAATGACAAAATGCAAAATATGTGTCTGCACGGCTACGGGGGATCGTGTGACAAAATAATTCAGACTGTCAGTGAACGCGTCGTGAAGCTGGAATAAAAAAGATTCTGTATGAAAAGTGAACAGGTCAGTTTGAGGCTTTAACGGGGAAACTGTGCGGACGAGGACAGACTCACTGGTTTCACTAAACATCTGAGTTAGTGCAGCTTCAACATGTGTGTGTAAATGTGTGTGTGTGTTTTGCAGGTGTGTCTATTTGTCGTCGATTCGTAGTTTGAAGGAGACCCGTCCGGCGAACTTGTCTCTCTCGCTGCCGACGGCGAGAGTGTTGGAGTTGATTTTACACTCGACGTTGATGTCCGTGTTCAGGGAGGCGTTCAGGAACTTCACGGCCACCAGTGGCTGAGTGTAGTTCACCTGAGACATTGAACACATCACACACTCATTAAAAACGATATTTGGGAGATGAGACGCAGCAGAGTAGAGATATGGCGGCGCTATAATGTGACCACCACCGGGGATCTACTGGCTCTACTGGATTCTGGATACACATATCATGTGTGTGTTTAGAGTGTACTGAGTGTGTTACCTGAGCCTTCTTGCCGTAGTAGGGGTAGTACATGAGATTGAAGGTCCCATTAGGAGGATAATACGCCAGAGGCCCGATCTTATCACTGTCCTCCCTCTGTATACACACAAAGACACACAGAGATCAGAATTTCAGTTCTGATCAGTCAGTCATCAATAACCTGCAGATTATCCACACAGATGGGACAGCGAATGCAGCGCTGTAAAAGTGCACCTGGTGATGATCCACCTGTCTACCTGTCCTGTAATTAAACATGCAGAGCTCAGGTGTTACGCTGGCCAGACCCTTAAAACCATGACATGTGCAGCCGTTGCCCCGGACACCAAGTGTTTGGGATGGAGACACTGAGAGTCCTAAGGCGGGCAGTTTTAATTGATCCAAGATTTTTCATGAGACTGTGTGAACTGTTTTAATGTGCGCCTGTTGATTTGCAGGAGAAAAAGTAGAAAAATTCATTACAACACAGCTTCACAACGTTCTGGTTCTGGTTCTGGTTCTGGTTCTGGTTCAGATCTGCTGTGTAATTGTGTCTGACTGTGACAGCATGACTCCAGGTAGAGCCAACACCCGACCACTCAGAGGAAACCACCTCAGAGTGTCCCAGGAAAACACCAGGCCACTCTGCTCCGACATGGAAATAACACACTGTTCTAAACACTCCAGACAGGGAGGAGAACTACAGGAGAACCTCTGCTCATGTGCAACGTTCTAACACTGGTTCTACGCTGGGTCAAAGGTTCTATGTTCTACTGTTCTTACCCACTCATCTCTCCCCACTTTGTACCTCTGAAGATGGAGGGACGAAAAGATGGAGACAAAGCACACGAGATGAAGACAGACAGAAACACAGTCAGAAAGACAGACAATCAGACAGAGAGACAGTCAGACAGTCAGACAGAGAGACAGTCTGACAGACAGACAGTCAGACAGAGAGACAGTCTGACAGACAGACAAAGAGAGAGTCAGTCAGAGAGACGGAGAGACAATCAGACAGTCAGACAGTCAGACAGAGACAGACAGTCAGACAGCAAGACAGACGGAGAGACATAGAGACAATCAGACAGTCAGAGAGACAGATAGACAGACAGAGAGAGAGACAGACAGAGAGACAGACAGACAGTGAGACAAACAGAGAGACAGTGATACAGACAGTCAGACAGACAAAGAGAGAGTCAGTCAGAGAGACAAAGAGACAGACAGAGAGACAATCAGACAGCGAGACAGACGGAGAGACATAGAGACAATCAGACAGTCAGAGAGACAGACAGACAGACAGAGAGACAGTCAGACAGAGAGACAATCAGACAGCGAGACAGACGGAGAGACATAGAGACAATCAGATAGTCAGAGAGACAGACAGAGAGACAGTCAGATAGACAGTCAGAAAGACAGAGAGACAGTCAGACAAAGTGAGAGTCAGTCAGACAGAGACAAAGAGACATTCAGACAGACAGAGACACAGACAGACAGAGAGACAATCAGACAGTCAGACAGAGAGACGGTCAGAAAGACAGACAGTCAGAAAGACAGACAGAGAGACGGTCAGAAAGACAGACAGTCAGACAAAGAGACATTCAGATAGACAGTCAGACAGAGACACAGACAGACAGACAGGGAGACAATCAGACAGAGAGACAGCCAAACAGAGAGAAAGACAGTCAGACAAAGAGACAGTCAGACAAAGAGAGAGTCAGTCAGAGAGACAAAGAGACAGACAGAGAGACAATCAGACAGCGAGACAGACGGAGAGACATAGAGACAACCAGACAGTCAGAGAGACAGACAGATAGACAGTCAGACAGCGAGAGAGACAGACAGACAGAGAGACAGTCAGAAAGACAACCAGACAGACAGTCAGACAGAGAGACAGTCAGACAGAGAGACAGTCAGACAGACAGACAAAGAGAGAGTCAGTCAGAGAGACAAAGAGACAGACAGAGAGACAATCAGACAGCGAGACAGACGGAGAGACATAGAGACAATCAGACAGTCAGAGAGACAGACAGAGAGACAGTCAGAGAGACACTCAGACAGCGAGACAGACGGAGAGACATAGAGACAATCAGATAGTCAGAGAGACAGACAGAGAGAGAGAGAGTCAGACAGACAGTGAGACAAACAGAGAGACAAAGAGAAAGTCAGACAGACAGAGAGACAATCAGACAGTCAGACAGTCAGACAGAGACAGACAGTCAGACAGCAAGACAAACGGAGAGACATAGAGACAATCAGACAGTCAGAGAGACAGACAGACAGACAGCGAGACAGACAGACAGCCAGAGAGACAAAGAGAAAGTCAGACAGACAGAGAGACAATCAGACAGTCAGACAGAGACAGACAGTCAGACAGCAAGACAGACGGAGAGACATAGAGACAATCAGACAGTCAGAGAGACAGACAGACAGACAGAGAGAGAGACAGACAGACAAAGAGAGTCAGTCAGACAGTGAGACAAACAGAGAGACAGTGAGACAGACAGCCAGACAGAGAGACAGTCAGACGGAGAGACAGTCAGACAGACAAAGAGACAATCAGACAGACAGTCAGACAGAGAGACAGTCAGAAAGACAGACAGACAGACAAAGAGACAGTCAGACAAAGAGAGAGTCAGTCAGTGAGACAAAGAGACAGACAGAGACAATCAGACAGCGAGACAGACGGAGAGACATAGACAATCAGACAGTCAGAGAGACAATCAGACAGCGAGACAGACGGAGAGACAGTCAGAAAGACAGACAGTCAGACAAAGAGACATTCAGACAAAGAGAGAGTCAGTCAGTGAGACAAAGAGACAGACAGAGACAATCAGACAGCGAGACAGACGGAGAGACATAGAGACAATCAGACAGTCAGAGAGACAGACAGACAGTGTCAGACAGACAGTGAGACAAACAGAGAGACAGCGAGACAGACAGTCAGACAGAGAGACAATCAGACAGTCAGACAGAGAGACGGTCAGAAAGACAGACAATCAGACAAAGAGACATTCAGATAGACAGTCAGACAGAGACACAGACAGACAGGGAGACAATCAGACAGAGAGACAGCCAGACAGAGAGAAAGACAGTCAGACAGTCAGTGAGACAGACAGAGAGACAGACAGACAGGGAGACATGTTCAGACCTTGGCACCACAGGTGACATAAGGAGACTGGCCGTCCTTCCCCGGGTACATACCGATCACCTGGAGAGACAGACAGGCAGACAGACAGAAGGACAGGTCAGGAGAAGAGGGCAGTTAGTCTCAAACTGTCAGTACAAACTGTGTAGTATCGCATGAATACTACAGGTTCTACTGGTACAGTTGGTTTTTTAACCATCTTGTGTGTGTGACTCCAACGCCACCCACCAAACTCCATGTTTTTTAGCCTCTGTCTGTTTCAATTCAGTCAAACTGTCCCATTAAAAGCTGCTGAATCAGCTGTGATCAGCTCCTGTTCTCAGCGTAGCCGTGGATGTTCAGACAACTGTCACTGGGTCACTGCGATACTGAAGGAAACTTAAAAACGGGAAGATTCTGAATGAAGTTCTGCAGCCTCTTTTTCCTCTGGTTTCTAAGTGGATTTCTGGAGCTTTATTCTGGCGGGACATCAGCGATCACGACGTCCTCAGGAAGTGGACGTCACACTGAATCATATCAACATGTGTTTCATGTCTGTGAGTTCAGATCTGACTCAGTCAGGACCATTTCTGACTCCAATTCTCCTCACACAGTCTGCATCTGTAGAAACTTGGATCAGGTTTAAAATCGGGGTCAGAGGTCAGAGGTTGACGTACCCGGTTCAGTTTGATGAGGATGCAGGGCTGACCTCTGTTGTAGCCATAGAAACGATCCGAAATCCCAGAACACTCCTCCAATATAGTCCGATTAAACTGACAGGAACGCTTCGGATTGTTCCTCACCTGTGGACATACAGGTGGAGAGAGAGACAGGTGTGTAGAGAGAAGTAAGACAGGTAGTCAAACAGGCAGACAGACAGGTAAAGTATGAGACAGTTAGGAAGAGAGACGAGTAGAGAGACAGACAGGTTCACCTCTCCACTGTCCTCTTGAATGAAGTATTGATCTGGCGAGCAGTTATCATTGGTCTGAACCTGGTAGCTGTCGTTGTATGCTGCACACAGACAGATAGAGAGACAGACTACAATATAAAACCTGACTGATATTGATCACGACATTGGAATCAATTATTCACTGAATTAATTTATTAAAATAAATCTTAAGTCATGAGTGTCTCACGAGAGAGGAAGGTGTTGAGGTTGTGTATGAAGCCGTCCCAGCTCTCAGTCTCCGAGACCGAGAAAGTGATTTCCAGCTGATCGCCCTTTGGACGAATCATCATCCCTGAAACATGAAAACAGCATGCCCCTTAACCAATCACAGCCTGAACCTCGTTGACCAATCACAGCCTGCGCCGCTCTAACCAGGTTAAAATACCCTGATTCATCAGGCTCTGCAGCCAACAGATCTCGTTTAATCTTTCATTCTCGTCTCTGTCCATTCTCAGACACCACAGACGTTGACCAATAAAAAATGCTGAAGATGTAAACAAGCGTGTGACAACTCAGCGACGCTGTTGTTACCAACAAACATGGCCGACCGGCTGAAACTTTCAAAGTCAACGGAACAACCGGGAATTTTCATATCTACGGGAGGAACGACGTGTCGCTGTTTAAATATTTATTTACCGTCCTTTTATTATGTTAAAGTAAGAACTTGTGTTACTTCTGATAACCTGAGGAGGGCGAGTGCTCGGCCTCAGCCTACCGCAGGTGCCTGTGACCTGTAGCAACGACCAGCTCACCCTCGGGTAACGTTAAGAGCGTCCTTTCAAAACTTCAGAGATTTATGTAGCTGATATTCACCGAATGATAAAACAGAAAGAATATTATTTTCACTGTGTTGTTTTTACTTGTGCAGCTGCAGCACAGGCCCCCAGCGAGGACGGGGTTAATGAACGTCCCAGAGCAGAGATAAAATATGCGGTTAAAGTTCTACAACCCGTCAGCTCAGCAGAACGTCCACGGTTCAGGTTTGATAGTTCAATACTGTCGTTTCTGTTGGAGTCGATGTCTTGTCTGGGAACTGGTCCATAAATCACATTTAGAATGACCAGTTGTGTCATTACCCGATTAGAAGAAGCCAGATTCTTAAATATTACGTTTTATCCTCTGTTAAGAAAAACAGTTGAAATTTTATAACAGCTGTTTTTATTCCACCAAACAAACTACTGAACAAGATTCGGTAAAAGGATTTGAAAGGATTCAGATTTGAGGAGCAAATTCACAACTGGATTCAGATTCGATATAATGATAATGGTACCCCGTCCCTAAACAGAGTCTGAGTCTCCTTGACCAATCACGCTTCTCGTAACCCACACCTGGGCTTTTGAGCCCTGCCGGATAGTAGACAGGTGTGTACACACCTCAATCTGACGCTCCACACCAGTCCAGCTGTAAAGAGTCTGTAAACTGGTTTTAGGGCCGACGGTGATCAGCGGGCATGAGGAAGTTTAAACTTGCAGTGTCGAACTTTTGTCTCCCCCTTCTGGCAGTGAGAGTAATTCCACAAATACTGCCAAGAAATTTACACAGTTCCCAGAAAATTGTCCATAATTTAGGTAGTGTAAATGTAATAGCTACACTGCCTCGTCGAAATAGTTTACAAACGTCGACCTGTCCAACGTCAGTGTGTCTTCGCTCGGTCCCTTCCCTTCTTCCAGTGCTCTCCAACCAGGAAAAGACACCCCAGCGGCAATCCGTGTTTCTCGTCGCCGTCGACCACTTTCTTTTTCAGACCGTAAGCCTTCCTCCGAATGCCGAGTTTCAATTTTATCTGGAGCATCAGAAACTTTTCTTGGACGCGTCCTGGGCTTTTCTGCCATAGGGTCCGCCATACTCCCAGCTGCTTGGTGGCAATGCGTTTTAAATCAACCTGCATTGATCGTACCAGAGCTCAAGAGAGGGGCCACTCGTCCGTCTCCGTCACCACAGTTGCCCCCCTCTTCAGCTCCGGTGGTGATCAGTTAATATCAAGGACCTTTTTTTTTTTTTTCTATCATGAATGCATTTGGAAATGTGGCAGTAAATAAATCAGTGTCCCTGTAAATCACGACAGTGTGGCAATTCCTCAAACTGAATCACACATCGTCAGTAATGATACATATTGTATTATTATTATCATTATATATAAATTGATAGTAAACGTAACGATCCAAAACTTTTTTCTATTTACACCTGTCTGCTGGTGTTTTATCGTAGACCTGCGTGCTTCTAAATTGGATAAGTGGGTGACTGGAAACACTGGAGTACAGGCAGACTACTGCAGGTGCTGGAGGTGGGGTATATTTTCTCTGTTTACGTGTGTTTGATTTTTTTTTTACCTGGAGTGGCCAGGCGGTCCTGCCAGGTGGGTTTGTAGTCGTCGAGTGTCAGCAGCATGATGTACATGGTGAGAACAAACATTCCTGCCAGGCATAGGTAGAAGACCAGGTAGAAGAGCAGGATCAGACCTGGGTGGGTAGGCAGAGCAGGAGTTATGTTATTATACAGTAAAGTACATTACATCCTTTCCTCACCCCCCCCCCGACCCAAATGTCATCTATATAATCCTCTTGTATTTAGCTCCACCCCCTTCTGATGACCTACATTCAATATAAATGGAGGGGCGGGGGGGGGGGGGACAGGGGGGAGGGTGTAATCTCTCTGTCCAGTCTCTGTCAGCTCTCTCTCAGTCACTTTAAACTGCTTGATCGCTTTTACTAATTATGCATCAGTTGTTACCCCGGCAACAGAGAATCCTGGTCTCTGGTTGGCTGACAGAGGTCTCTAAAAAAAATCAGTTTTCTCACCATTTACCTGCAGGTAGCCATAGCAACAAGACTGAACAGTTACCTGACTCAGGGACTCCTGGAACACTTTCAAGGTGACCACTTACATTTGGAAGGATCCCTGGGACCTCTTCCAGGAACATTGGAACTCTGACAAAGGAACATGTTCCAGGACCCCAGAATCCCTTTGAGGTGTGGAACACCTTCTGAAATTCACTCAAAAACAATTTGAACCTGCTCAATTGCACCTAAAACCTCCTGAAGCTCCCAGGAACATCTTCAAGGACCCTGGATCCTCCTCAAGGAATATTAGGATTGTCTGAATTGATTCAAGCAGCACTGAGAATCCATCAATGACCTCTGAATCTCTTGATGGACTTTTCAAGCTCTTCGGGACCTCAAGGATCCCGTAACCTCTTCAAGGATTTATTGGAACTGACTGAAAGACTCATTATTCCTCTTAAAGTTGCCTCTGAAACATCCAGGACCATTTGAACTTCCTTAATCCTTTCGAAGACCACAGGAATGTTTCAAATGACTTTCTAAATCCCTTCAAGGCCCAATGACCTCTGAAACCTTCGCAGGGATTAATAGAATCCCCCTTAAGGATTGATGGTGTCTTCTCAAAGATCTCTTGAACCTCTTGAATGGCCCTGGACCCCTAAAGGTCCACTGGAACAGGTTCAACCTGCTCAAGATCTATTTTAACCTCCTGAAGAACTGTTTGGACTTTCTAATGACCTTCTCTCAATTAAAATCCCCCTACCTCCCCTACAGACTAAATTCTAGTTCAAGTGGAGCTTCACACTGTAAACAAATATAAAACCTGTTTTTCTATCATATATAGTCTCTGTATGATCAGAGAGTTTCAGACTGGTCCTTAAATTACAGACTTGACTTAAATGTGCAGATTTCCAAGTGGATTAGACTGCGAAGACCCTCCACACAGTAACGTTAAATCTGACCTGGAGTCAGTCTGAGAGATGAGCCTGTTAAAGGCTTCCTCCTGCAGAGTTAATGTCATCAAACGTGTCCTCTGCTGCAGATTAAACAGGATCACATTAGTCCTGAGGACCAGGATCTGATCCTTGTCTTGACAGACAGAAGCCTTGTGATGTGTCCTGGTTCATAGAATCAGGGACAACTCAGACCTCGTCTGAACACTGTACTTTTAGACAAAGGTTTAGTATCATAATAATGGTAGTATCCTCCGGTGGTTAATAAACCAAACCGAAACCAGGTTAGTGTAAACCAGTTTCCTTTACTGAGACCTGAGACTTTCTGACAGAGAACGTTGTCTTAGCATCTTTACTAAACCGATCTCTGACTGGTGTCTTTTAAGAGAATATTTCCTTTAAATCAAAATATCAGAAAATGCAGATGGCAGTAACCTTTTTTTCAGCCCCAAGTACTGTCTGCGTGTATTCCCTTCAGGGTGCATACAGCCCCAGCAACCTCGATAGGTTATGTAGGGCAGCCTTTATGTTGCCTGAGAGGTGAAACTCAGGCGAAAAAAAGCCCTCTACCTACTGCCTACTGCTCCAAAAGATCTGCAGCTCCTGTCTGTTCCTCCTTTACAATATCATGAGGATTAACGCTTTCCTCACCAGGAAGAAGGCCCAGGTGATCATCCAGGTGTTTGTCATCTCCCACCTGGACTATTGCCCCTCCCTCCTGGCCTCTGCTGATCCAGAACGCTGTTGCCTGCCTGGTTATTAACCTTCACAACTTTTCACATCACTGTGACAGTTTCTCTGAAGTGAATTAACAGAGGTAAAAGTTCTTGTGAGTTGTGATATAAAATGTTAGCGTAAATTAACAGAAGAAGAAGTACAAATCATGAATCACTTTGTTCAGCGAACGCAACACCGTTAAAACGACTTCAGGGTGTTGTAAATTGCTGTGTATAAAAACGTCGGCCCAATGAATGCACAGTGGTGTGACGTCCAGGATCATTGTGTATTGAGTGTTTTTTTTTTTCATGCTGTACCATAAACTAATTCCTCTGACTCTGGTCATGTGACCATTAAAGTGAAGTACTGGACACACTGAGATAAAACTCATATTCATCTCATTTAGTAAAATGTTGTACTGTTCCTTTAAGATGATGTCAAAAACAGTCCTCAAAAGTACATTAAGACCAGTGTGTGTGTGTGTGTGTGTGTGTGTGTGTGTGTGTGTGTGTGTGTGTGTTTGTGTGTGTGTGTCGAAAGATTACAGTCCAATCCACCTCAACTCTCTGGTTAATCCAGATTAACACACGCTCAGTTCGGTTTATTGTGTGCGTGCATCAGTGTGTAACAGTGTGTGTTTGCAGGAGCGTGTGTGTCCTTCAGTCTCCATCAAGGCCAAACATCCACTGCCCTGGTGCATGATGGGAGACATGACATCATCACTGTGTGGTTATGTAAAGCCTAAGCAGACTTCAGATCAGTTAAGAGGGTTTTATATCAGTGTGATATTATACACACTTCCTGTCTGTACAGGTAGCAGGCCTGTACAGGTGTGTGCCAAAGGTGTTGCTGCAGTGTCTGAAAAGACTGAATATTTATAAAAACAACGATGACGCAACGATGAATCGGTGTTAATTTTGTAAACGAGAGCTGTGAGGAAATTATTTGTCAACGACATTTTTTTAACGACAAAACTAAATAAGAATGTTTGAGATTTTTCATCAGTGAATACAAAGTAAACGACAGTGTAGCACTTGATCAGTAAAACGGCTTCCTCCAGCAGCCAATAATCAATGATATCTGTTGTTCAGAAGCGGATTTATCTGTTTGACCTGCTGCTCTGCAATTAATGACAATGCCAGTTTAGTGCCGGTTCTGTCTCGTTACTGAATTTAATCTGAGAGTTCTTGTTGGAACATACAATGAGAGGCAGTCACTCATATATGAAGGTGCAGGTTACGTTAAAGGACTTTAAAATTAATTCTCTCAAATACAGTTGTCTGCTCCTAGATCTGTAGGTTGTGTCTATTGAGAAGAATGCCCTGACCAGTTGTATCAAATGCAGAGCTGAAGTCTAACGTCATGAAGAGCTGTGTATGTGGATGTAACGTTAACACTGCTTTCAGTCAGCTGGGTTATGTTGCTATCAGAGGGAGTGAGTACGTTCAGGATTAGAGTCAGTGGCCAACGATCTAGATCCTCATCAAGATAAACCCAGACACTGCTCTCCACTGGAGGGAATGGGTAGCTGTGCTCATGCTAATGCTAATGCTAGGTTCGGAGTTTATAATGAGAACTGGATTTATTGAGGAGAGTCGGTCTGACGAGTCACATGGACACTTTGTCAACAGGTAAACAGCTGTAACCATGGTAACTGTACACAACAAAGAAGAACACGCGACTAAAATTTCACTGATGAAAACCATAACTAGTTTTCAGTTTTTGTGACAAAAACTGACAAAAACCAAACGACTGAGACATAACTAAAACGAATATACATTTAATCTAAACCTAAAATTAAATCATGTCCCTAAATCAACACTGTAGCTCTGAAGATTATTTCATTCCTCATTGATTTATTTATTAGTTATTTTTCTACATCTTCTATCATAAGTGTTTCATTATTGTACTGTACAGAAGGATTTAGGGTTACCGGTGGAGTTCTACATATGACTTGTGGAGGGCAGCAGTTTACCTCCACAGTCAAGAAGAAGAAGCTGGTAGTCAGCGCTAACATCCCTCTCTGTGCTGAGGGGCAGAGTCTGGTGGAGGGATTAGGACTCACTGTGTGGAAATCTGCCACTCAGCTACGAGAAGCTGTGCTTCAGTAC